>NW_022991219.1:4253364-4396043 GCF_902827175.1 Gymnodraco acuticeps
GTGTTTTCTGAAATGCTGAAGCGTTTTGTGAAATGCTTTTGTGTTTTCTGAAATGCTGTGGTGTTTTGTGAAATGCTGTAGCGTTTTGTGAAATGCTGTTATGTTTTGTGAAATGCTGTAGCGTTTTGTGAAATGCTGTTTTTTGTGAAATGCTGTGGCGTTTTGTGAAATGCTTTTGTGTTTTGTGAAATGCTGTGGTGTTTTGTGAAATGCTGTTATGTTTTGTGAAATGCTGTAGCGTTTTGTGAAATGCTGTAGTGTTTTGTGAAATGCTGTAGCGTTTTCTGAAATGCCTTGGTGTTTTCTGAAATGCTGTAGGTTTTTGTGAAATGCTGTAGTGTTTTGTAAAATGCTGTTGCGTTTTGTGAAATGCTTTTGTGTTTTCTGAAATGCTGTAGCGTTTTGTGAAATGCTGTGGCGTTTTCTGAAATGCTGTTGCGTTTTGTGAAATGCTGTTGCGTTTTGTGAAATGCTGTGGCGTTTTCTGAAATGCTGTTGCGTTTTGTGAAATACTTTTGTGTTTTCTGAAATGCTGTTGCGTTTTGTGAAATGCTTTTGTGTTTTGTGAAATGCTGTTGCGTTTTGTGAAATACTTTTGTGTTTTCTGAAATGCTGTGGTGTTTTATGAAATGCTGTAGTGTTTTGTGAAATGCTGTGGTGTTTTCTGAAATGCTGTTGCGTTTTGTGAAATGCTGTGGTGTTTTCTGAAATGCTGTAGTGTTTGTGAAATGCTTTTGTGTTTTGTGAAATGCTGTTGCGTTTTGTGAAATACTTTGTGTTTTCTGAAATGCTGTGTGGCTGTTTCTGAAATGCTGTGGCGTTTTCTGAAATGCTGTAGTGTTTTGTGAAATGCTGTTGCGTTTGTGAAATGCTGTTGCGTTTGTGAAATGCTGTTGGCGTTTCTGAAATGCGTTGCGTTTTGTGAAATACTTTTGTGTTTTCTGAAATGCTGTGGTGTTTTATGAAATGCTGTAGTGTTTTGTGAAATGCTGTGGTGTTTTATGAAATGCTGTTGTGTTTTGTGAAATGCTGTGGTGTTTTCTGAAATGCTTTTGTGTTTTGTGAAATGCTGTAGAGTTTTGTGAAATGCTGTTGCATTTTGTGAAATGCTTTTGTGTTTTGTGAAATGCTGTTGTGTTTTGTGAAATGCTGTTGCGTTTTGTGAAATACTTTTGTGTTTTCTGAAATGCTGTGGTATTTTCTGAAATGCTGTGGTGTTTTGTGAAATGCTTTTGTATTTTGTGAAATGCTTTTGTGTTTTGTGAAATGCTGTTGCGTTTTGTGAAATACTTTTGTGTTTTCTGAAATGCTGTGGTATTTTCTGAAATGCTGTGGTGTTTTCTGAAATGCTGTTGCGTTTTGTGAAATGCTTTTGTGTTTTCTGAAATGCTGTGGTGTTTTGTGAAATGCTTTTGTGTTTTCTGAAATGCTGTAGTATTTTCTGAAATGCTGTAGTGTTTTGTGAAATGCTGTGGTGTCTTGCACTTCAGGGCCACCGTACATATTACATTTGATTATATTACATTTGATTATATTTGGGGAAGTCTGTGGACTCTGCCACTACCACTTAACCACCATAGAATGAACATAATTAAATCTAAATACGTTGTTTGGGTATTTTTTGTAAAAAAATGAATACGATAAAGTGTTTAAAAATGGGGTTTGATTTCATGTCATTTGACTTTAACCTCCCACTGAGTTCAAAATCAATATTCCTCCCTCTTGTATACATATTATAATTTCTGCATCTAATTTTTGCTTTTGTGAAATCTTTCTCTTTAGATGCCCTTCTACAGAAATAAATGACCAGGTTTGATCCCACTCCTTCCAGGATGATTTCAAGGTGGAACAAAAGTTTCAAACCTAAGGTAAAAAGTCAAATGATATATACATATAAAGAAATTGCTGCATATTAAAAACAGCCAACAGATCTCCGACTGATTGTCAGAAAAGATCCAAAATATGTTATACTTCTAGGTTTTGAGATTGTTATGCTGAAATATAACAGATTTGAGTGCTTTAGTACAAACTAAGTTGTTCAACAAGGTAACATGGATGTATTATCTTTTGTTCAGGACAGGTATGTCTCCCTTAGGCGGAGGTAAGGCAGACAATAATAACTTTCATAGTTATTCTTTCATCCTTTCCAACATTTATTACATTCGAGGTTAATTAGAGACATTACAAGATGGAAGCAATCAAGTCAAACATTGGCTATAAACTGATTCCTCCAACATTTCTATTCAGAAATTACTCTCCAACGATTGCAGGGAAATCAATTGGTAATTACCAGCTTGCTGTTCATAATTGATATTTAGCGCCAGCTCTCAGGAAGCACGCATTATTCAGCCAGTGTTTCTGAACCTTCTGGTGCTGCATCCATCTCACTCACTGCTCAATGCACACAATCTGTTTCTGTTTGCCTGCAAGCTCCTCTGCACACTCAGCTGCTTCTGAGGCACGTTCATTGGACTTTGGTGTTTCCCTTCTTAAGCATTTTCTTTAAGGATGATAGATAAAGATAGTATAATAATGATATAAGATAGGGAAAGCCTCAACCTCCAGGGATCACAGCTTTTAAGGGTTTTGTGTGACATATTCAATATATTTCAGCAACTAGTACTTTAAAAAAATTTTTTTATTACTGGGTCACATTACATTACAATACATTTCATTTAGCCTGGCGCTCTTATCCAAATAGCAATAAACCATAAAGATACAAACTCAGAACAACAATACAAATGCAGACACTTTCCTTCAAATAAGCCAAACCATCACCAAACCGCATTGCTTGTGCACTAGTTTCAAATTGGCTAAACTCTTCAGGTGCTCATTTTATTCATATATTTGCCAATATACAAGCGAAACCGGTGTGTTTGCAGTTTAAGACGGAAGATATGTAGACTTTTTGCTGATCTGATATAAATGGGGAGCCCGTTCCACAATTATGGAGCCTGAATAGTAAACAGGCGTGTTTTTGTTGAGGGGTTTCTGGGTCCATCTCCCAGGGGAATAGCAAGCTGTATCACTGCTGCAGAGCGAAGGGCACATGCTGAAGTGTATGGTTTAACCATGTCCTGGATGTAGGAAGAACCCGGTCCCCTCGCAGCATGCCAGTACCAATGTCTTGAAGAGGATTTGGGCAGCCCCTAAAATACTTAAAGAAGATGTTCAAATAAAGACGTTAAAGACGTTTTTTCCAAGATGGCAGTAAAAGTGTACAACCTCTTGTGTACAACCTCTTACGGCCCGTCTACACTACAGGCGTCGAAAAAGCTTGAAGCTGGGCGTGTCTGAGGCTTGGCGATTTTTTGCAAGCAACCCGACCAACAACCAATCACATGAATCTCCCGCCCCCGACATACAAAGCAATAGCAATGTTAAAACGAAGTAAACTGGATATAAAATCCCCAAACAGGCGAAAACCTACCAGTTTCACCCACTGTCTCTGCCACCTCCCTCCATGCCTCGTTCCTCCGGTTTGTATCCCGGTAGATGAACAGAGACTGATCATACAGCACCGGGTGATTCCCTACCGCTATAATGAATTTTCCCTCCATTTTTTTGAATATGAGGAAATGACCTGCGTAGTCTCTCCCAGCATACACGCGGTTTGATTGGCTAGCTTGTACTGGCAGATTTGCATAAACGGGATTTCATTGGCTGACGCCGGCTTCGAGCAAGCATCGAGATAGACGCCGATAGACGCTCGCGATGCTTGCAACGCCTTGCCATGCTACCCACAATGCAGTTCGGCGAAGTTTGAAAATATCCTACGTCACCCCATTCAAATGAATGGGCGAAGCGTTGAAAGCATTTTTTGACGCCTGTAGTGTAGACGGGCCGTTAGCGAGTCAGTCAACGGCTTCTGTCTCTTAAAGCCTGGTGAGGTTCTTTCTCCTGTCCTCTCATTAGCTAAACATAGCGGGAATTAGCATATCTAGTAAGGAGAAATATCCCTCGTGCATAGTTAGAGTACAGTGTTTGTGCCAAAAGGTCTGTTTCACGCTTACCTAAATATAAAACTGGAGCAAAGTAATTAATCAACTAAACATGGCCTGTCCAGGTGATACAAAGTCACCTCTCGCTCCTGCCACCAGTTTGAGCAGGACTGCTTCATTTACATGTCATTTCGTTTGTATGTAAAGAAGTAAAGGTCTCCATTTCAGTATGACGAGGGAGTTGAAAAATACACATTGTAAGAAGGTACAATGTACATACTACATCCCAGTACTCACCAGCCACTCTTCCATCTGCTTTAGTATTTTGAAATGATAGCTCTTTGGGCCCTCTTACTACTTAAATGGTGTGGTTTTATATGAATATGAAATGGATGATTGAAATTTGCTGCTTATTCCTTGTTCATGTTTTTACAAAATACAAGATAGCACTGATGATAGTTGAGTCACTTCTCTGCTTTGCTGTGTGCTGCCAGTGTGTCGCCTTTGTACTGCCTTTGTAAAAAAGGTCTGCAATTATCTACAGCGACCATGAGATCCCGGCACAACTGATCAGTGTTAGATTCCTCTTTATGGCTTTGTAATTTTCTGTGCAGAGAGTCTACAGTATGTTTTGTCAACTTTTTTCATCCTTCTTTTGTAAATCCTCTCCGGGATAGAACACCAATGATTAAATTCCCCTGTCGGTCTGATAATACCCACAATTTCACAAAATATCTCTCGCTGATGTTTGTTTATAAACAGAGCTTCAAAATTAACCTATGAATCCTCATCAGCTGATACATTTCATGAATATTTTTCAAAAGCTCCTGCAGCTACTGCAAAGAAATAATATAAGAATGTATGTCAAGTACTGTTTACTAAGTGACGATTGAACTTTCTCCTAGCCTTCTACTAAAAGGACATCCTTACTTCTCCAGTCCAAACTGTAACCCATTTGTAAATGTAATAGTGTTTTACATGGCACTTTTCTAATTTAAAATAACTGTGGGAACCATGTGATTATGACTTATCAGCAGCCTTATCACGTGGGTCCTTTCTACACGCAGAACAAAAGCAGCAGTAATCCCGCTGCAAGTTTAAACCTCTCTTCATAATTTTAGTTTGTCAGAAGTTCAGGCTCCGTAATCGCTCTGGCAAGGCAGGAAATGCCTTAGTTCCATTTAATTCTCTATTATTATCAAACCTTGTGACTTGTGCAAAGTTTTATGTAAGGGATAATGTGCAGCGACTTGGTCATTATGGGTAAAAGAACACCCGACAGGCAGATCAGGATCTTGATCTGCATGAAGGGTGTTATTTTCCCCATAATGACCAAGTCGCTGCACATTATCCCGCTTATTACATGGCCACGTTCTCAACAAAGTAACGATATGACTCCCAATATTAATTTAAATGCTTTTATGGATTTAGAAAATGTTTTTATTGATTTAAAAAAATAGTTGTATGTGTTGATTTAAATTGACATGCATCCGCTAAGAAAAATAGTCTGTTGTTACTTGTTACCGTTTGAAAAACGTAGCAACGGCAGGAAGGCGGAGCTTTTTGATTACAGATTTGAAAACATCGTTGCTTGCTTTAAAAGTAGCACAATTAATTATGTCAAACCTTGGAAAGTATCTAGATATCCCTGCCCTAATGCCAAAGTGACTGGCAAATGAATATTGTTTTTATTTTTAACCCAGGGTAGACAAAGTTTGTGTTTTTTGAGCTGTCAGATGAAGTCTGCCAAGTGTTTTTATAGAGCAACATTACATTTAAGAACACTTACATCCACAAAAGGGAACATTAACAAAACTTATCAACAAACGATCATCTTTGGCACAGACTTTAAAAGACAGAATGGTAATTTCATAACGGCTGAGCTGTTTAATGACAGAGAAAACTTTGGATCCCAATTATTTTTGGTAGTTAATTCATCAGCTCACAGTTGAGGCTGATTTAGCTGAAAGATAAAAGGCCACTGACTATTTACTGATTTGAAAGATCTTCCAATTAGTCCACACTTACTGTAGGGTGAGGTAATCAGTTTGGGGGAGAGGGAGGAGAAAGGACGTTGGGTGTATTTGTCATCTGGTCAGAATCTGTTAAAACGTTTTGATATGAGTGAAGTTTTACTCAAAGGAAATGAACGGTTGTCTAATGTTGCCTCCGGGGGGCAGTGTAACTTAAGGCATATATATACAGTATATATCATAAAATGGTAAGAAATGTAAATCCTTAAAGTGTAGGACTCATACACATTCAGTTCTTAGTAGGTAGTACAAAGTGTACTACCTGTTGAAAATCTGTAAATATCAGATTGATTCATATAGTATAGCATGTTTTTGAGTACATAGGGCCCAGGACCCGCTGATAGTTGACGAAGAGAGGTTGAAGAAAGGTTGTTTAAAATGGGCCAATGCAATTGTTTTAAGCCTAAATCTAGCCGTTGTTATATACACAAAGTTTACCTTTTTATCTCTCTGCACTCTGTTTTGAGAGCTTTGCCTCACATCTGTTCTTTCATAATGTAAAATGTGTCAGCAGACAGCAACGCTTTTAATTAACTAAGCACAAAATCATTATACCACTTTCTTAGTTCAGTAGTTTGCTGAAGATACAGCATCAGATGAAAATCAAAGCTTCTCTAAATGAACGTTTAGATCAGGTAAGTGTGGCCTAAACTATACACTATGGCATTCATCAGCAATACAACCACAGTAATTTCATATTGAATAAAAGATGCAACTGGCATTTTGACATGTTGTTGCAGTGAAACAAAAAGCAGTGGCTTCAGTTTGTGCCCCTTAATTTTGATGCTGACCTACTAGCAAGGCTTAGGGATCTATAGATAGTTTTGTTAATGCTAGCTATTAGGCTACACATTTCTTTCCAGCTATGTCATTTTAGAAATCGTCTATTTCTGACCACAAGGGCCAGAAATAATACAAAATATTTCTAAAATACACTCAAAGAAACAACGTTATTGTTGCTAACGTATTAGCAAGTTACAGCAAATCCAGTTAGAGAGCAATTTGAGCATCACATTGAAGTTGTGTTTCTTGGCTGTGTTGGGAATGTAAGTAAATCATATATTAATTTGAGCATTTTGTGGTTGCTTGTTAGCCCACACTTGGTTGGTCTGAACGTATTTGCTGGTATTTAGGAGAGAAAGATATGAGATTGTTTACAAGCTAGCTCTAAAAAGAGTGAGATGAAAATAAAAATAGCTGTGTGTTAGCTAACTTTCAGTGAAGCTGGCAATAGGAGCCACATCTTCAGTAGTGTGGAGTCTATTTTTATATAACATCATTACAAGATTCTTATTATTACATTATTTGCTTATTGTGCTCATTGTATGTGCTGTGATTTAGGAATAAATGGACCCAATCACCCCCCCCCCCCCCCCCCAGTTTTGATGGGGTGGACAGGAACAAAGGGAAAAGTTACATGAGAAAGTGTTTAGCTTGCAATATTGAAAGTAGCAAGGTCGAGTGCAGAGACTGAGAGAACACATAGAGGTAGTCAGAACAGCATATCGCACCGGCCTTGACTTTGTATGGGAGCCGCGCTCCCCCACAAAGCTAGGAAGCAACATTATGGTTTCCCACTATATCTGAAGAAACGTTAGAGAAAACAAATTAGTATGATGGTGCCAGAGTAGGGAGGGACTTCCACAGGCCGGCCGAATGCTGATTGAAGGATCGTGTTGCCAAGAGACTTTATCTGAGTCTGTGCACCAACCAAAGAGAACCAAGTCCAAACCGCGGTATCTCTTCAGCTAGTCTTGACCAATCATAAATGTACGGGCAACGTGGCCAAGTAATATATATATTTTGCTCTCTTTACAATAAATAGTTCAACTTAGAAGTTGTCTGTCTTTTTTGGAATTCTGAACCCAACAGTAGCCTACATGGACACTTTTGATTGAATACTAATATCAAACCAGGAACGTGCTAGCATGTTTGCTAAAGCTGCTCAAGACCCTGCCCTTGGCCATTGTCATGCCTCTCAAAAATAAGCTAACAACATATTTTTATCACAATAAAAATAGTATTGTTTCTGCTTCTGTTATTCTTTAGAAGAGCTTACGTTTTATTTACAGTGTTAAAACCGCCCCTCTACTATAACCTGTTTCACAGGATTTTCTTTCCTGGGGTTTTCTAAGCCAGAGGTGCCCAATTATTTTTCAGCCAAGGACCCATACAATAAAAAACAATAAACTGGGGAACCCCACATGTATCTCCCTTGGAATAATTTGATGTGGCCTATTTTTGACATAATTTAGTTATGTGAAAGAACAGCAAAAGAGACATGTATAGAGACCCCTGGCAGTGCTCACTGAGCTATTGGCATACAGGATGGTCACAATTGGACACTTGGCATTAAAACAAAACAACGGAAAACAAACCTGTATTTTTTTGTTGTTGCAATAAACAGTCACACCTCTCATGAGGCTCTGAAGGTGTGACAATGGCTTATGCTCATGGGACATGTTGACATTGTTTACTGCTGCTGAGCATGCTGTTGTGAGTGAGTCAGTGAATCTTAATTAGGTAAATAAACAAAACATTTCACATGGCATTCACAAGAATCCAATAACAATTCTTGTAATGATAATAATTATAGTAATGTTTCTTGTTAAAATAACTTCCCTTGAAAATAAGATGCTTCAAATATCTTTGCCTTTAGGTCTTTTAAAAATAAATTCTGCTATTTTCTTGTTCATTATTCAATTTTTGAGCCTTAAAAGGTGAACTTGTGGTCCCAAGCTTTGTCCATCATTATTTTATCCTCAGCATTGTAAGTGTTTTCCTTTTCTCTCTTTTTTCAAACATTTGAGATGGCGCTGTCTTATGTTGCTTGTGTGGATCTTGCCCTGGAGGGGCTACCTCCCTTCTACCCTGTGTCCACTCCTCTGAAGCTGAGAGCTGTTATCTGAGAGCTTGTCGCTCAATACACCGCCTTTTGTCAGGATCTGTGACATGACGCTGGCTCCTCTCCTGGCATTTTGTGTTGATGAGATGCAGCCAATTAGTTTGAGCCACTGAGCTCAGCGTCTGTCTGAAGCGACCTGAGGAATGACAGAACAACAACACACACCAGGGTCAGCAGCTCCATCGCTAAGTTCATAACAAACTTCAGCTTGCTGTAAGCATGAGTCATTGTTTTCTATTTTCTATACTTATTTATATTTCTTGATAAAACTGTCTGGGAATTTTGTTTTCAGACAAGACAACATTTACTGTCATTCTACTTTGATACTATGCAACCAGCTGTTTCACAACATGTATCCATCGCTGTCATTACCAAGACTTCTGAAGCACAGTCTGTGATTCCAGGGTCCTTAAGGGCTTATAAGAATTACCCATCAAAGTGTGGATTAGTGGAAGCCTTTTAAACCAGATAATGTGAAGCAGTTGTTGTGTTATGAGACATTTCCACATTCACAAGAAAACGGCAAAAATCTGTATCACATAATGAGATTTCAAATTTCTGAAAATGAGCATCATAGGGCCCCTTTAATAACGTTGGTGTGAACAGGCCCTTAAATTCAAATTACTAGAAAGTCTTATCCAAAATCGATACAGCATTATGACTGGTCCTTCGTCTGCGGCTTCGTTTTTCATCAGTGTGTCACCTAAAATAACCCCCTCCATTCATGTCACCCCACACTCCAGTGGCTTTCTGCCCAGCCTGAGTCACCTCTACCAGTCATAATGCATCGGCCGAGAGGAGGGCAGAGGCGGAGAGGGGCGCAGCACACCTTCTGTTTGATGAGCAGGCCAGAGAGGAGGAATTTAATATTCATAGGTGAGGATGAGAAGACGGGCAGCTGCGCGGATGATTTGTAATAGTATCTACTAGCTGCTTTTTGTGTGTAGACACTACCCAGACGGACTGTAAGTACCAGCTTCTATCAGAGCATGGGGTGTGTCATGTCAGCCTTTTATGAAACCTAATGCCTACTTACTGTATGTCAGATGTGATGACAGCTGAGGTGGCTGCGGCCCCAATAATTTAATCGGAGAGATCAGAAGTGCAAAGAAGGCATTAAAAGTCTTGCATCATTCATACATACTGCAAATCAGAAGAAGAATATTGCTGTACTCGTACGGCTGAGTCACACCAGCCTTTATTACAGCAATATTTCAGAATCAGTTTATTTCAATGAATCGCCGCGGTCATTGTGTTTTCTCGTAGAGGCAAAGCATATTTTCCCTAAGAGCCAACACATGTCATTTTGTACTTTTGAGGAATTGTAAACAGTCTTGACAGAGCTAACCTTTGATGGCATGAGGAGCCCAAAATGAAGGATGATATCATATAAACTGTGTTTTATATAACCCTGCTCTGCCTAGGGTGTAAAAGGCACATATCTGCTTCATCAAACTGCACACACTTATTGATTATTGCACAAAAACTGCACAAATATTTGTATATGAAATGTATATTAACCTTGCTCGTAGTAATGATCCTACAGATCACAAGACTCTGCATCTCCACAGCTAGAATAGCTTTTTAACAACTAGCAGCTCATTGTTTTTAGATAGACATAATATACGACATTTAAAAAAATCTGTGCAAGTAAACATATCATTGGCTGTCAATCCTCTGTAGTGCATACCAACCCAAACTGGGAAATAGGAACACCCAGTAAAAATGTTTGTTGTACAAAAAATGGGAATCAACAAGCCGATCAGATTCCTATAACCTCTTACGATGTCACATGCAGGCTTATTAGAGTTAAGAATCACTTTTGCAGAAGTTGCGCCATACAAGGGCAAATATGTGTAATCTCCATAGATTGTATGTATTCTCAGGCAGAGAGTATAACATAAATAATTGTAAAAAAAAACAACTACATTAAAACTTGTAAACGTGTTCTAGAAACCCAAAATTACTAGGATGATCCTTAAAAGTTGCATATGTCCCCTTTAATGTTTGGTCCACTCTCACTGTTCATACGTTATTTACAGTAGCAGCATAAATGGTAAAAGAAAAGGCTAGTTGGTGGACATATTTAGCAGCTAAAGAGACAGAGAAGTGAACATGTGTTCAAATGAAAGCTAACGTTGCCTTGGGTTTGTTGGATGTGTAGAATTTGCACTTAAGACGTGACAATATGTTTACAGATTTGTTCCCGTTTTGCAGGTCTACTATTGTACTGTACAGTAAGCCACAGCGAGGTCAAGTAGCTACATCATCACTAAGCTTCATGCTTCATGTTTTACGGGGACACATGAATTAAATTGGATGTGTATCAGATAGGCCTTGGAACTTACTAGTGTTATAGCATCTCACCCAATAAAATCAATGATTTGCTTTCGCAGTTTGGACACATTTTTAGACTTGTGTAAATAAGGTAACATTTGAATCCATACAACATGATCTTTAATCCATTATTTTAAACAATGTAGATTGAAGGTCACACTTTAGAGAGGTTAGTTAAAAATATTTATTCCAGTTTTACCAAGACATGACATACTGTAAGCATTGACATCCGAAACACATCTTCTCCGTGTGAATCTTAATACCGCTTGACACCAAGTATGAACTCGGCCTCCTAATCTCTCCTTGAACACGTGTGATACTGCCCTCCTCTACATGCCGCCTGTTTCCTTCCCTCCTTTCTGCACGGGGTCAACCAGGTGAACCCTCCTCACGTTGGCCCTTTCCGATCTTTGTGAGGTATCTCTGCCTCTCCTGCTATGCTAAAACGTCTTGTGGATCAAATGAGCACTCGGGCCTGCTTAGTAAGTTCTCCATAGCTTCTAACCTAGGGGCTGTAAAAAATGTGGGCACGGCAGTAAAAGCAGACATTATGGTATTAAAAAGGCTCTGGGTTGGAGTGACTCTCTTTCTCCATATCTCTCTCTCTATATCCATCTGGTTTGTCTCCTATCTCCTCCCCCTTCCCTCATTGCTCTCCTCATCTCTTGGTTCCGATACACTGGTGCCGAAGTCCATACTGTCATCTGTACGATCGACGGAGCCTGACGAAAGGGGAGGAGGAGGGAGACAAAGGGAAATCTGGTGTGCGGAGATGTTGATCATACCGGAGTTGTAAAAGTCCTTGAACAAAGTCACGGTGTGGATGAGGACAAAAGAGGTGGGCATGGTTGCTGACACTCTGGAGGAAGCTTGAACAAGGCTTCTATATACTAAGACCTTTCCTTAGTACATCACTGGGACAAGCTTTGAATGCTAAATATTTAACATCAGCTTGCAGCGCTACTAGTATCGATTAATGCCCGAGCAGTCATTAAAGCTGCCCTTCAAACCAGGTGTGGGCCTGACTTAATACAAACACAGCATAGTGATGTGCCAAATTAACAGTTTTTAGTGTGAAACGTGTGGTTTTAAATCAAAGTTTTGACTAATTTAGAAGCCAAATTATTCATTATATTCAACTGCGCTGCATATCTCACATGGCTTCCCAGAAATGTTGTGTGAAATGTGTGCACCGCCTCGGTTATCTATGTTCTACACAGCCAGCGAATGTGAAAACACTTTTCTAATGAGGTTTATATTAGTTGGCTTCAAGGCACAGAGACACCACACACATTAACCAAACAAACAAGCCGTCGTTTCTGGACTCGGAGCCAGTCATTCATGCATCTGTCAGCACTGTCTGATCAAACGAGCTATGGAATCTATAGCTGTAGTCTCATGTCATGTTTCATAGTGATTGAGGATAATGAAACAAGAAGCAAAACCCAAATTAACATCTCCTCGTCTCACCCTTCACACTATGCTGAGCAGATGAGGATACTGAGGATTATGCCAGATACAACACACATGTTTTGATTAGGTGGATATACCTTTTCTGATTATGATTAATTAAGTGGGTGAATAGTCAGTCAAGTGATAACATAAGAGGGATATTTTTGTGTTAATTTAATTTGATAGGTGTGTAGTGCATACTTTTAGGAGAGCTGTGTAGATGTGGATGTGCTGCACAGAGACTGTTAACATTAGAGAATAAAAAGAGGTAGATTGTGTGTCTGTGTGTGTGTGTGTGTGTGTGTGTGTGTGTGTGTGTGTGTGTGTGTGTGTGTGTGTGTGTGTGTGTGTGTGTGTGTGTGTGTGTGTGTGTGTGTGTGTGTGTGTGTGTGTGTGTGTGTGTGTGTGTGTGTGTGTGTGTGTGTGTGTGTGTGGTGTGTGTGTGTGTGTGTGTGTGTGTGTGTGTGTAGAGAGACAAATCCTCACTGACCTCCACTGTTGGTTAGCCTGAGGATGAAGAGATGACACAGTGGGAATGGGTAAGCTAGTGTGGCGGCCTTTGGTGCAAGAGAAAGACACATGGATGGAACACTGTCAGCATTTCAATGTGCTGTATGCAGCTTTTACCAGCAAAAAATATTCATTAGCACATTCATTTGGAGACCTTAATATATTTAGTGTGAACAATCAAAGCTGAGATACTTAGTTGTATCTACAAGCAACCATGCAACATTTGAAATAATGCCCCGCTGTGCTGAACTCCATACAAACACAGAAATAAGACACTGGGTGTCCAATGGGTATAGAGCTAGTGTTTATAGAGTCGCTTGCAATGGCAGATAGAGAAACAAAGGATGTTGATAGCATTTCAATAAGGAGGGATCAGTACAAATGTTTAGCAAGATTTATTGAGACAACAGCAAAGGAAGATGTTGGTAATTAGAGTCAATGTATTTACTGCAACGACTGAACAACCAATTGGTTTGTACAGTTAAATTATGAAGCCATGAGTTTAGGATTGTGGTCATTGCCATCTTGGTTGTTGGTCATCTGCACCTGGAAATGTTGGGACCAGAAGTAACAATGAAAGGATGAGAGGGTGGCGCTAAAAATACATTTTTAAATCAGATGTCGGAAGAAGTCACTTTGGCTAGCTCTAACCTAACCGTTTCCTGAATGTAGCTACTTATTTAGCATTCAGACGCGAGAGGAAGAATCTAATTCCTCATTGGCCTTCCAGAAAGAAAGCAAATGCATTTATGTTTTTCCTACTAGGGGGCAGTGGAAACAAGCTGTGGATACAACACTGACAAGTCACCTCTTAAGTTTATATGGCGCACTTGCTAGCAAAAAGTTGCATATGTATGTACACATCCGGCAGATAGCCTACAGGCGACCAGATAAACGTAATTCCAATAATTACTCACCTTAAAGAGCCTGTGACACGAGTTTCCCCCATCATCCAAACCCATCAATTTGAGTAAATATTGTCCCCTTGAAAACCGTTACTGAACTGATTTTGGATATTTGTACTTTGATAACCATTAATATGCCCTTCAATGTTGACCATTTCCTGGATCTGCTCGGGGATTCTTCAAGTCCCGCCAAATTATGTGTGACGTCATTGCGGGCACAGTGCTCCAGCTGCACCGTTCAGGATCCCAGCATCTGCATGTAAACGCACGATGGTGCACACAGCAGCAAGCTCAGACAGCGATGACAGTTTAATTTTGAACGTGTCTGAGAGCTCATATGAGGCTGGAGGATCGGTTTATGTTGTATCTGTTAGAAGTTTAGGAATTAGGTGCGTCAATATGGGCGATCATACGGTCATGTAGCCAGTGGTGGAATGGGACTAAAAATCATCCCGGCCCACTTCGGTACCGCTAGTAAATTGTCAACGGGGGGAGTGGGGGATGTCAGGGGCGGCGGGTGCTGTAGATAGTAAATGTTAATATGTAAATATTTGTGTCACTGCATCTTGGTAAAATACAAATATAATGCAATGTCTGTGTCTTTGACATTAGCGCTGCTAGCCACCTGTGCCCTGTACTACGAAGCCAGTTCAACATACCCTGGATATGTTTGAGTAACAAACAAACTAACAACAACAAACTAACAAACGAGATCTCGCTAAGCGGTCCTACGACGCTGGTTATCAACTCGGTAAATCAAGCCAGGGTTTCTCTCTCCAGCTGAGAGCGCGTTCACGTCTAAGACACGAGTGGATCTGACTTTAATTACATTTGACTCGAGTGTTTCGTCAACATAATGTGTTGCTTAAAATAATACTTCTGCATACAGTATGTGACACTGTTAGTGTTGCACGGCCAGATACGGCTGGAGAAGCTGACTCAGATAAGGAAATATATGATAGGCCTATATTATGATATTATAGGCTATGATCGATGATCTGATTGATGATGTAATATGAATAATAAGTGCGACACGTCGGCGTCTTCTCTGAATACGGCAGTTTAAACTGTATTTCCTTTATCCTGTAATATGACTTGAGAGATTTAAACTCCGCACACTGAGTTAATCTCTTTTTTATAGACGCCGGAGGCGGGCAGCGTCAGGTAAAATAAGTTATTTAGCCTTCCCAAACCTGAGCCTCACGCGCCGCCTATGGGGGATGTGCTAGTGACTTATCCGACCGGCCCACTTCGGTACCGGCCCATCGGGATTCGTCCCGATGGCCAGTCCGCCACTGCACCCAGCCCACGTAAACTGTCAACGGGGGGAGCCTCGCTGCCGGGAAACGGTGGACCTAGTGTCCCGATCGGAGTGGGAATAATAATAATCCGTGCATTCTATCCATTAATTTACCCAACATTGTGGTGAAAAAACCACACGTTTAATCCATGTTGGTGTACTACAACTACAAAAAGCATCGGTTTGTTTTGTCATCAGGAAATGCAGACCGGCACAAACAAACGATTTGTAATCATCATTCTCACGATCATTTAATCTATCATATGTTCGCCGAATTGACATGAAAGCACTAATAAATGTAGTTTCATCCACTTGAGTTTACAATTACAAAAATAATCGATTTGTTTTTATATCACATCCGACGGGAGGAAATTCAGCAGCTCTCACTACCGATTTGAATATACTGTAGTCAACTTAATTAAAACGTTATTAACGTGCCTAAACTCAGTAATTCACCATTTCTACGCATGACAACACACTTTGTCCGTGTTTGGCTCTCTCGCCGCACAGTGAAGCGTTCCCGCATTGACGTCACTTCCGGCTTCCCCCAAAACTTCAAACTGAGTCGAAGGAATTTCCCCGCGATGTTCGAAATTATTGATATTTAACGGAACGGTATCGCTTTTTCTTTTTTAAACTGACGGTTCGAGATTACTAGTAGCCCAATATTTCATTGCACAACAGTTGTTGGGATGCTGTCACAGGCTCTTTAAGCTGTGTGTATGGCCTCTATTGAAAGTAATGTCTAGGCTGTCTAAGCTGCTAAATGCGCTACAATGTTTAACTAGCTGCTAACGTTGCTTGAATATAAAAATATGCTGTCGTGAGAATAAACCAAAACAGTAAAGTTGCAGTCTGGAAAGCAAACAATGTGCTTTAACAGACAATAAAGCTTTGCAGCTGAGAGTGGGGTAATAAGTATCTTCTTATTACCTTACCAGCTAATGTTTTTACAGTAGATCGTTTTGTTTGTTTGCTATTCTGTAAACAGGATTATGGAAAAACAAGTGGCACGATTTTCATAAAACTGTGTGTAGCCTACAGCTGTAGCATGGAAGAAGAAAATAATCTATTGTATTTTGAGGGGTGGATACAAAAAATGTGGCTTTGGTAGGAATCTACAATCTTTCAATTGCCCTTCTAGTTTCTTCAGTGTGATCCATCGTTAACAACATGTCTATAACCGCTTTAATAGTAGTTGTCTGATTTATAGAATATAAAGCTTAACATTTGAGTCAGGGGTCCTGTTCTTGTGTTTGTATGTTTTACATTAAGTAATGTTTAAAATAAACTACCCCAATCAAATAAACACTTATCGTCGAACCCAGTGGTCTCCATCCCTGTGCTATTGAAATCATGTTCATGCAGGATAGCGTTGGAGCCAAACACGAGAGCAGGTGATTTCACTGATTACTTCCTTCTGACTGAAGGTGTGGTGATCAGGGAAATGAAACGCTCAAGTGTTTGCTACAGGTGCTCTGAACTGCACACCGTTTGTTCCACCACCAAGTTATTTTCATCTCTCTTGATTCTGTTACTTACTGTCTGTCTTCCCCTTCAATCTGTATCTCTTCTTCACACGTCTGCTGTCATCGTCCCCTCTCTCTGTCCCTTCTTTCCTCTCTTTCTTCTTGCCATCCCTCATACGAAGAGAAACCCTTGTCTTCGTACTGTATGTGACTAATAGCCTCTGAGGTTTTGAATGCGGAGAGAGAATAACATCCCTGGCCCGAGCTGTTTTTCTGCCTGCTCACCTCCCGGGACCCTCACACTCACAGCGCCTGGCCAGCTGCTGAGAGGAATACTAAGTGATATCCTTTAATAACACATATCACACCTTTTATAGGCAGGTCACCCATGCAGAAACACATTCACACACCTTTAGTTATATTCCGCGTGTGCATGAGGGTGACACCACAATGAATATAAAACATCCGAAACTTCATGATCCGCTGTTACGATACAGTTTTATCTTTCTTAGGATAATGGGCCATCATTGCTTGTCGCCTTGTCTTGGGTAATTCATCCTGAAACCTTTGCTGCATTGGAAACATCTGCTCTAAAAAAAAACAACATGTAATGGAACACCGGCTTCTGGATCCTTTAATGAAGAGACAATTACAAATTCACAGCTAGCCTCCCCTTCCCCAGAAGCCTGACATCATAACAGGGACAAATGAGAGTGAGTCTCCTTCTAATTGATAACCTCATTACCTTTGTCTACTAAGCTATTAACAGCCCCCTGCTCTATGGTGCCTGGGTCACAAGGTCACCAATGGGACTCGCATATGAGAGCAGCCAGCATTAAATTGGTACAAGCACTCGCTGTCAAAAGACTCCGTCCAACATCTCAGCGGGGCGCCTCCTGCCAGCAGCTGCTCTTTGATGATACAAACAGAGAAAGGTGCATGCAGGAATGTTGTATGGAGGGACCTGGCGATGGAGGTGTCAGGTGCCTGAGATTGTTATCACCAAAGCTGACAATGCCTCTGCTCTTCCACTTTGTGAGATGCACATCAGGACATGTGTGGAAGAAAGAATCTCAGCAAACCATATAACTTGATGTCCCATATGTCTCTGTAGGAACTGATATAAACGTCTGATCGAGGTGTTTTGTTTGTTCAGCTTCTGAGCTTTGTCAGTATTTAAGTGAGGGGTTGAATTCTGTTTGCATAACAGCTTAATGGTCTCTGCGTAAGGCTGCCAATAAACACGCTACTGTCAGTCAGTTATAGGTTCTCTCCAGGCACTACGCAGATTGTGACTCTAGAGAGGTTTTTCACCAATCAAACACATCAAATAATTTGCTTAGTTACTACCTCAAAGATGTCAATTTTATACTCTTTGACAAGCAGTAATAGCAGGTGCGTTGTAGTCTTAATGTTTCTGTCTATCACTGCAGTAGCGTGAATTTTAAAATGGCTGTGTTTTAAGCAAGGGCACCAGAAGTATATGGCAAGGAAGAAGGGACCCCCCCCACCAAACACACACAAACACACTTTACGCCACTTGCATGATTTTGCATCTTGTTTATTATAATTGCAAAGCAAGACTGTATTTAGTTTAACTACATCAATAAATTGCCAAAGATATATATATATATATATTTTTTTTTTCTTATTTGGGGGGCTGTACAACTCTGATATCCACAACAGTAGTAGTAGTACACATGCCGCTTTCGTCTCATTAGTATGCATACAAAGTGACAGATGGACACGCCCCCAATTATGCAAATGAGCTAAGTCCCGCCTCCCATTGTTCGCGATCCTTTGATGTGAGGGTGAGGGGTCATCACCCCCTAGGGGTGAAATGCCGCCCTGTGTAGCGCTTTTATTTGAGATCCTTTTGATGTGTGTTATGTGAAAAGCCCCCGGGCTAGCGCCTTTGTTGTCTAATTCTTTGATGTGTTGATTAAGTCTCTTTGAAGCTGTATTGTATGGCCCCCCTCAGAGCCCTTTTGTTGTCTAATCTAATTATGACGTCTAATCTAATTATGATGTCTAATCTAATTAGCCTTTGGTGTTTGCCCTTTGATGTGAAGTGTTATAACAGGCCGGTGTGACTTCACACTGGTGTGCTATAAACCTTTGATGTTAATCTAGGTGTCTCTTTGAAGTTATGTGTGAGACTGTCTACCCAGCCCCCCTCCCAGCCTCCCCCCTTTTCTACCCCTTCCGGGGCTATGACGCAGACAAATAGTGGGGGGTGGAATTAGGTAGAAATACGCTCAAACGAAATAACAAGACAGCAATTCCATTTACCCCGTCACCTTTTCAAAAAAGAAAAATGGCAAGAGACGCCTCGAATGGGGGTTAATCAGCCTGTGACAACTTACAGCCATCCGTCCGTAGCGTCAGTCAAGAAACGAATGCAGCAGCAGTGCGGGGGTCAGACGCTTACAGTCTGTGCACAAACTTATCTCGTGCCCTCTTTTGGTCATGCGCGCGTTCATGTGTGTTGGAGGAGGGGCTCTGTGAGGAAGTGGCAGATTTTCCCCCGGTTTGACTGCAAAAGACTCTCACTTTTTACAGAGGGCTCCGCCTCCCCCTCAACATAACAAGTCCTGCCCTCCTCACCAGATCATTAAAAAGTAAGGGGATGGAAATAGATGAAAAAATAAATACGCTCAAACTAAATACAAGCCAGTCATTTCCACTCATCAAGTCACTTTTCAAAAAAGAAAAATGGCCAAGAGAACCCTAGATATGGGTTTAATCAGTGAGACGCCTGTGACAACTTACCGCCACCCGTCCGGAGCACCAATCAAGAAACGAATGCAGTATCTGGGCCGGGTTCAGACGCCTCCAGCCGAAGAACTTCATGAAGAATGGACTCTGAAAAATGGCGATGTTTGGGGTTATGTATTCAACTATATGGCGAATGAACTGCATTTCTACAATCTGAAGAATGGATAAACGTATGGACCCCGTAGTGTTAAAGCGACACTGACCTCAACAGATTGGGCTGTGTTAACTCTGGTGTCCTCCAGAGATCTCCACGCAACCACTGTATCGGAAGAAGTAGTGCATCAAGAAACAGGCGTGGAACCCGCGGTGTACAAGATATTTGCAAATAAAAGCAAAGAAACGCAGACAGCATGCGAGATCAAAGAAGAGTTTGCACCGCTGCCCCTCAAGGTGGAGGAAGAAGAAGGAGATATTTCCCCGCCGCCAGAAGTGAGAAGAGTCCTGACAAGCACCGTCTGGGAAACTAAAAGCGGACCATCAGGGCGATGGTATTACCGCGCAAGCCGTATGGTGACGCTGGGGAAGGACCCCTCTGATGATTTTGTTTTGGAGTATTTCAACTCTACATGCGGGGTTTTTCAGACATCCTTGCGGGTGCCTCTGACTGCTTGGCTGAAAATGATTGATGGAAAAGCTACAAAGCTTAAAGAACTTTTTAAACAGAGTCAGACATCGATCGACATTATACTGGTGAAAAAGACTCTCACTTTTGCAGAGGCCTCAGCCTCCCAATCAACATAACAAGTCACACCCTCCTCACCAGATCATTTAAAACTATGGACCCCCTCAAAGAAAAGCAGTGTGTTACCAAAGTAAAAAGAGCGTCAGGGGTTGTCTTACGAAAATGTGTTATCTCTGTATCAAGATGATGTGTTTAAAAATGAATTTTGTGAAAAATACCAACTGTGTGAGAGACGTCATAAAGACACTCATTTTAACCACAGTGTTTGTTCTCTACAAATGTTTAAAGATTGTTACAAAATGTAAAAAATAAAAGGTCTGGAGACTAAATTAATTCAGGTGACTCTGTCTTTATTAGGAAAACAAAAATATAATACAAATGGTTTAAGGGGTAAATGTAACCATCTTGGACTTAATAGTCTAACAAAATACTTTATCTGAATACATTTTTTCTTTTTTAAACGCACTTTTTGAAATTATTTATTTGTTATTTCAGTGGAACAGTCCAGTTTTTGTTAACATCAATGCTTGCGCTATGACTGACATTGATATGGCTGACATTGATATGTATCAACCTCCATCTACTCCATCCGAGTCTCCAGGGGAATCAACAACTTGGCGTTCATTCGGTTCAATACGGCCATTCGGGATGCTCTATAACCGTCGCATATGGTGACATAAGATATTTGCAGTAAAAAGCAAAGAAAACGCAGACAGCATGCGAGATCAAAGAATTAGACAACAAAGGCTATACATTGTGTTACTAAGATACTTTTAGACACACTTTGGCGTATGCAACACTTGTTCAGTTAAACAAGGTTTTTTCTTTTCTGATAACCTTACATATTTTAGTTATTTTCTGCTACCAAGATACTTTAAGATACACCTTGATGTACGCAACACTTAACAAAAGGGTATAATATGAAGTACTTGGTAAGGAAGGGGTTTTTCTTTAAGGGGTGCAAAAACTTTAGAACAGGGTAACATATTCATTAATTTGTAATGAATTGAGTTTTCTTTCTTTTGATTTTCAACATACTATTTGTACACAATGACTTTTCCATATTTCTGACAAACTATACTTTTTTTGACTTTTTCCGTAAAATCTTGACAAACTATTACTTATTCTTAAATGTTGACCTATTGCTGCCTGGTTGGAGATGATTGATGAAAAAGCTACAACGCTTAAAGAACTTTTTTTTTTTTTTTAAACTCTCAATTCTATAAATGACTCCCCCCATTCAACGCAATAAACCCCACCCTCCACTCAGCAAATCATCTAAAATGAAGGACCCCACTAAGACGACCGTTGTAAACTAGACATGGAGCTGAGAAAAACCAAGACTCCCCCCGTGAGTTGCAGCCAGGAACAGACTCCTGGACTACCACCATCATCACCACCATTTTGGACACCCGAATCTTGCAATACTACTACTGCTGCTGATTTTGCTCCTTGGGCCAAAACGTCTCTGTTTATGGACACAGTGAAATCGGTGTTGGTTGATATTGTGGAGAGGGTGATACATCGGTACAGAGAATAAATATGCAATGGGTGCCGAGTCAGTCACCCCGGCCAGAGGCAACACGATTTCCTGAATGACATGTCCGATTTTTACTTCAGAAACAATTACAACGCGTTAATGAAAAGACTCTGGCTCACCGACTTCATTATTGAGATCGACCAGACTCTTATTGATAAAGACATTTTCACGGATGATTGGAGGATCCAAGGCGCTTCGGAGGCTTTTCTTCACAATCTCAAAAACTGCAGACGCCTCAAGGAGAGACTTGAAAAGATCCATGCCGAGTTGGAGGGAGAAGAAGAAGCCTAATAACCAGCAGTTGACTGAAGCCAGGGACTTGTTCGATACATTGACTTTTTTTCTTTAAAGTAAAATAAAAATGGGAAACTACTATGCAAAACGCTCTGTATATATTGATCAGAATGTAGTCAATACCCTTTTAATAAGTGTGGTGATGAGGACGATTGAAAACAGAACGAGTAGTGACCCCTGTGTAAACAGAATGGCTGAAGTTTGTAAACTGGAAGACATTTTGGATATCGTTCGTTCTGGCAGTACTATTCCGGGTCATTGGGAAACGATTGTAAACGAAACATTTAAAGTGGTCCTGGAATCTTAATTTTCCGAAACATTCTGTAACATTATCTCAGAAATGAAACAAACATCAAAAGTGTATCATGTGCTCTCAGTGTATGCTCTGTTTGTAGATGTAATGCATCTTTGTGTAGAAAGCAGCATACACATGAATATTCTGACTGAAGTGAAAAAACTCCATCACGATATCTCCAGTAATATGGGGAATTCTAAGCTGGAGACGGTCCTGCGGATGTTGCAATCAGTATAACTATTTGATTTTTGTGTGTGAAAAAATAAAAAAGTGTTTTTTTACATTTAAAAACTGTTGTCTTCATTCTAGCAAGGGGACGTGTCTAATACATGTGTATTACAGTCCTTCTTTTTGTGTTTTTCAGTGTTTTTCTGTGTGTCTGTACATACAAAGCACAAATCATTTAAAACAAACCCTGAATCAAATTTAGAGAGGACCATTAAGAGTCAGAATCTTAACAAAATCTACTAATACAAAGTACTTCATTATCTACTTTTCAGCTTTTATACACAAAAGTGTATCTTTCAGTAACTTTCTCAGAGAATTTAAGCATAAATCTGTCAAATGTTCAAAACAGCCTTGCTTCACTGAAATAGCCTCAAAATCACAAAATGCCATTAAGAGTCAGATGCTTTACGGAATCTAATAAAACAGAGTGCTTTCATGGTAGTGGTCAGCTTTTAAACATAAAAGTGTATCTTTCAGTATCTTTTTGAGAGAATTAAGCGTAAATCTGTCAAATGTTCAAAACTGCCTTGTTTCACTGAAATAGCCTCAAAATCACAAACTGCCATTAAGAGTCAGATGCTTTTACGAAATCTAATAAAACAGAGTACTTTCTACAGATGACTCCTCCCACTCAACGCAATAAGTCCCACCCCACTCAGCAAATCATATAAAACTAAGGACCCCCACTAAGACGACCGTTGAAAAGTAGCCATGGAAATGAGAAAAACCAAGTCTGATGTAGCCTCCCCTTATTATCACCAGGATAACGGATATGGACTTAATGACTGGATGTTACAAAGTAGGGGAGAGGATGTTCCCGAAGAAGAGCTCTCCTCTATATCATATCCATGTAAGGTCTTTAGGACAAAAGAGGACCATGATAACATGACATATGAAGAATATCTTTCTTTAACACTAGAACCGCCAGAGGTCGCTGTATACCTAAAACCGCCAACGGGTAACATTTACCCGCTATTGATTTTCAAGGTACAATGTTCTTTTATTTATCATGTAGAACAGTGAGTTTTGATCACACAGGGATGAAACTTATACCAATATAATCAGTGGACTCTCAGCTTTTCATATGATATAGTTTGTGCAGATAACATGAAGTATAAAATATCGCTAAGAGTGCTGATTTAAAACGCTTGGTGTTAGACTTGTGTTTTGTTTAGGTACACAACTCTCTATCTATAACTATCTATCTATCTATCGATCTATCTGTAATGTTCTGTTCTATGGACATATAATTGTCTACATAAACAGATGACGCGGACTACTTCTCTCATTCCGAGTGTCCATCTTTATTCAACTCACGTAACCTGCAGACATGCATTACGTCCTCAACGTGAGCTCAGTCATCCAAGATCTTGTATTCTCCAAGATGTTACACTATCTATAACTATCTATCTGTATATCTCTCTCTCTCTATCCATCTATCAATATATCTATCTATAAGGAACCGCAGTAGACAAAAGGCGTTGCTATAGCAACACGTCATGTTTACGCTGCATTTTTTATGAGGTAAATATTACCCGCTGGCGGATATGGGTATAAATGGCAATTTTTTTGGCGATTTATTCAATCTGACTTCATATTGACAATTGTTAACAACATAGGGTGCTACATAACACACTTTCAGGAAAAGTCACGGACTGGGAGACTTTAATATGTTATTGAAAACAAGTTACATACAATCAAAAAACAGCTGCGGGTAAAATGTACCCGTTGGCGGTTCTAGTGTTAAAAGATGGTATTATAGATAACCTTTATAGAAACAGTATATCTCACACCACTCGCCAAGATCGCAAACGACATTTAGCAGAAAAGAAAAGAAAAAGTAAAGAAAAACGAAGAAAAAGACAAATGAAAAGGAGAAGAAAAATGAAAAGCAAACGCAGAATGCGAATGAAAAGAAAAGGGACCATAGGACGGAAAACCAAAAAGACAAAACGAAGGAAGGTGAAAAGAAAAAGGAACAAAGTAAAGAAATGTCAACTAACTATAGAGGATGCTGATGGTGTTGTAGAGCCATTACCGGATCATAATAATCTTATAGATCATCTACCACTAACCGACTGCTGCGAATGTGTTGAACAAATACCAAAAGCAATGGCAGAACTTTGCTTCAATATAATGAGAGAAAAAGCACGATACTATGGAATTGCCCAAATTGGCGACAGTGCCAGAACATGCATTAAAAGACTGTTGGAGGATCTCTATTCTAGTATCGGTTGTCATTACATCGAAGGATATGCCAAAACGTGTGACGACATAGACAAAGCTTTTGAAGACAATTATATGGTACCTGTCCTTACAGCTAAACAAATCCTACGCCAGGTATTCAACAGACCACAAGAAGCACAAGAAGCCCCAGAAAGGATTACATTCAGAGCTAATAATGGTGAAACCGAAGAAGAAGCAAAGCAGATTATAATCGTTGCGGGTGAAAGGATAGAGAATTTGCATGTGATGTTAATGCATTTATCTGATATAAAAAATGCATTCGTATACTTCCAAGAGACCCCTAAACATCTACTTGGGCAATGTGAATTGAACGATAAACCGATCACTGTCAATGAAACGCGGAGAGAAGCAGTAGTGCAAATCGTTAAGTCTATTACCTTGTATGCACTACGACATTAACTTGGTAAAATGTAATGTGTTTTTTTTTTTTTATGAAAATGTGTTGAATGTTGTGTTTTCAATTAAACAAC
The DNA here is from genome assembly GCF_902827175.1 of Gymnodraco acuticeps. Classification (NCBI taxonomy): domain Eukaryota; kingdom Metazoa; phylum Chordata; class Actinopteri; order Perciformes; family Bathydraconidae; genus Gymnodraco; species Gymnodraco acuticeps. The sequence goes on from NW_022991219.1 coordinate 4,278,751, forward strand.
CATTACAAAATGAAAATGTGTTTTATTTTTTGCTTTCATATATAGTAATAGTATTGTAAACGAAACATTTATAATAAATCTGTTGGTGTCTTCGACAGGCTGCCACACAGCCTGCAGTCCGTCACCCCGACCCTCAGTATGTGCACTAAAGAATGGGCAAAGATTACGACTTTTTTCGGTTTTCTAACCTCCATTATGCGTCTAAAAAGAGTTGGTTTTACTGAGGCACCATTTTTGCACGTATTGGATGTCCTGTGGTGCTGGTCAGTCAGAGTGGAATAGGCCTGCGTCATGGGTTCACACCAAAGCCATAAAGGAGTCTTTGTCACTGATGAGCGAGGTCATCTCTCTCCTCCACTGGCCAATAAACTTTCACATTCTCCACTTTTTTATGATTTTGTTTAGCTCAGGACCCAGGGAAGTCAATGTAGTCAATGTAGTGAAGCTGTGAGTACAAAGTCACATTTAATGAAGCGTGACTTTCGTCGATAGGTCTTGGTTTTCTAAGCAGATCCCTAAAGGGGCCTACACACCAAACTGACACCAAAGAACACGTGCCGACGGAACACGACTGTTAAGACTTCAGCCGACGGCCAAGTAGCACGTATGAACTGCGCATGCGTGAGTGGCAATAACTCTCCTTACCAGCAGGCGGCCGTAGTGTGTATTATTGGAGCACCACCCAATGGCGGTGGTGGAAGGTTCACCTCTGCTCCGCGCCGTCCCTTGATGACTGATGAGCTGGTCAAATTTACAAAAGAAGGAACTCAAAGCACCAGAATAAAGGTTAAACAATAATCTGTTTTAATGGTAAAAGCAACAATACACAATACAGAGCACTCTGCAACAGTACAATACAGAGCACTCCGGGCTGAATTCTACTACCGTGTGAGATTGTAAATAAGCCATCTGTATGTCAAATATGTCTTATATGTCTTAAATGACATGATGAATTGGAAATGGGGGACCCTGATGTAAACAAGACGAAAGTTTTTCTCTGGTCTGCATCCCCTTAACAATTGTATGTTTTGAGCTGTACTGTACTGTACCCAATATACAAGCTGTTAATAAACTTTTCAATCAATCAATCAATCAATCAATCAGATACGTCCCAGGACAGTCAGTCAGAAGACAGCATCGAGTATGAACATTGGGACAGCTTAAATACAAATTCTGTGGGAGAAGTTGTGTTGGTTGCTCCTTCCTAGCTATTTGTTATTGGCGATTTCACTTCTGGGCGAGCCCTAGACCGTGAGCCGGTAGTTCGCCATTGGCCAGTTTCACTTCTGGGCGAACCCTAGGCAATGAGTCAGCAGTTGTTGACTCCATCTGTTTCTCCCCATCTCCTTACGTGTGTGTGTGTGTGTGTGTGTGTGTGTGTGTGTGTGTGTGTGTGTGTGTGTGTGTGTGTGTGTGTGTGTGTGTGTGTGTGTGTGTGTGTGTGTGTGTGTGTGTGTGTGTGTGTGTGTGTGTGTGTGTGTGTGTGTGTGTGTGTGTGTGTGTGTGTGTGTGTGTGTGTGTGTGTGTGTGTGTGTGTGTGCGCAAGTATGACGTTTCTTCCAAAGAGCACGTCCTGTTCTGAGCGAAACAGTCTCTCTTATCAAAGCTTAGTTACATTACAACATTTGATTAGGTCAGCTGAGACCCCCTTGCACCGTAGGCAAAACTCACACCCTACACAGAGCAGCAGGGAAACAGATAACACCTTATCCCAGCATTTCTCAAAGTGTGGGGCGAGATTCATAGCTGGACGTCCAATCAGCTTCTGTCTTCACTTCGCAGAGACGAGCTTCTTTCACTTAACCCTTCACATTCAAACAGAAACTGAATAGGCAGATTCAAAGGATTTATTTCTTTGGAAATGTTATTTTAAATACAATTTAATCAAGTTATTTTTGGTAAAACTAATGACAAATATTACTAAAAACATATTTTAAAAAAATATATAAAGAAAAATATAATTTGTTTTAATGTTTTTAAATATTATTTATTTATTTATTTTAGCTCGCCACTGGTAAATATCTCTCATACACACATGTGAAACGCTCTCACAGACACACACAACAGCGTTGCAGTCTGGAAGAAAAGTAATGTGGAGCGAGAGAGAGAGCACACCTTTATCTATTTAATAAAGTTGTAAAAAATAAAGTAAGAAATCATTCCAATGTGTACTATAGGACAGTAAAAAGTTTAAAAGGGGAGGGATTAATCAAATATGCATAAATAAAAAGAAAGAATGCTAACTAGGTAACATAAGATAAGAATAAACAAGTTTAAATGATTTGTTGTGATCATATTCTAAAGATGTTTGGATTATTGAAAAGTATACAGCTCCCTTTCATCTGAGTGTTGAGAGCTGTATCCATAAATTCATGTTGGGCTCAAAGTAGGGCTGCTCGATTATGGCAAAAATCATAATCTCGATTATTTGGGTCAATAATTGATATCACGATTATTAAAAACGATTAACCATTTACTTTGAAAACATCAATTTATTGAAGAAAATAATTTGAAAAGTATGTTTTTAACAGTTGATTACCCTGAACTTTAAGTATAATTCAACTGAAAAACCTATTTAAAAATGTCGATTATGTTGTTTTCATAATCGTTGCAAACCAAAATCGTAATTGCGATTAAAATACGATTAATTGAGCAGCCCTAGCTCAAAGTGCACCAGATTGATGCATTAACTTCAACATTTAAAAAAAATCTTCCTGGGGGTGCATGCCCCCGGACCCTAGAGGATGTGACGTCCACCACCAAATAAAGCAGGTTAAAATAATTAAATTGCATACATTTTATTTTAGTAAACACTGAAAACGGGTCCCACAGACCCAAACAGCACACAAAGGTTAAAGGTAGCATATAATAATAATGTTAAAATTTGCTAAATATATACACTGCAAAAAAACAAAAAAGAGGAGTAAAAGTAGCTCACGACTTATTTTATTTTTTGAAAATAGCTCTCTTCCTAAAAAAGGTTGGAGACCCCTGTTATAGAACGATACATTTGACAATTTTAAGCTTGGCCTACCATTTTATTGGAGCGATGAGGAACAGGTGGGGCTTGAAAAGTGGGGAATGACAGAAAAAGTTTGAGAACCACTGCCTTATCCTAACTTCCTGTTGTGTCCTCAAACCCCCTTGTAAAAACATCCGTTGATCACTCACACACATTCAAAGGTCACTCCAGGGATTTGACCTAATCAGTCAAACCACATGACATGACATGACATTTTCAGAATACAGCTTACAGTCAGCAATGTTAATACATTTGATTTCACAATTTCCATAACAGATGTTTCACTATATGTTGCACATAACAGGTATAGTTGATCAATTATTATTTCGTTGTACAAAAATCAATAATGAGAAGTTACATCACCCACTACCCCAGCAGCCAAACAGTAGCAACAATCATACAGCATATAGCCACTGCAATGAGCACACATCATTTATGGAATCTAAATGAATATAGAAATACGCTGAATTAAACTTTTTAATATAACACTATAGCTGGAAACTGTGAACACCTTTAGTATTCGTCATTCAAAAGAGGCAACAACTGGAAGACAGACTGCGTGATAACCGAGAGAAGAAGAACAGACTGTGTGATATAAACAAACAACAAATAGCGTGTGCGTTCCATTTTCACTCTACAGCGAGAAGCTCATTGGGCTTTCCCGAACCTGTGTCGAGAGCTGGAGTTAAATAAAATCTCAGATTTGCCTTCTTAATCGTTTGTTTGGGTCCCTCACTTCTGTTTCGCTTCTCATGCACTGACTCGCTAAGCTGAACAGCCAATCAGAGTGATTTCTTTGGCCGACGGCCTTTAGCCGACAGCCTCCCGATTCAAGATGTCGAATCGGCGGCGGAAGGTGTCGGCACGGCCGAAAATACACGACGGCGCGGGACACACCAATCAGAGTAGGGCGACATGACGCTCATCGACGGCCATACATCTATCGACATCTATCGACGGCCAAAATCGTGTGTGTCCGGGCCTTTAAAATAACTAAACATCTCTCCAACCATGCATATCCTTGACATACTGTATTTACCCATTAACAATCCATTAAAAAAGGCATGTTGGAAGCAGGAAAAAACATGTTGTCTGTGGCCAATCATGTGACATTGTTGACCAATCATAAAGCCTTACTCCAAAATATGACGTAGTTATCTGTTTTATTGATTTCGCATCTCATAAATCTGGTATATTTTGTAAAAATAAACTTAATTTAGCTCTTCCAAATCTCCCTTTTTACATCTCTTTGGGATGGAGTAGTTTCAACAATAGGTCTTTATTGTGACGAGCAAACTATTTGCCAACAACAATCCACCAACAAGCTCACTTCATGTAGCTCTCCCTGTCTGACAGCTTTCCAGTTGGCTCAATTATTAGTGGTGCTGACAGTTAATTGGTTCTCCTCAAAGGTCTTGAGATACTAAAACTCGTATGGGAATTCTTCAAAGGCGGCGCTGTCATTAGTGATGAGCTGTTGAGTGTTTCTCCCATCCACACCAAGACTTTTAGTCTTGCGCTATTTTAACACTTATCCTGACAGGCAGCACTACATCAAAGATGAAATAAATCGTTGAAGAACTATCTCGTAATTCTGTTGACAGGAAGGTTGGATTTGTACCAAAAGATAAGTATCAATGCTACAACAAACTGTCTAAGTTCAACATTCTGCCGATATGGCTTGAACAAGCTATAAAGCTGTGCTAAAGTCAACATTTTAATATTCGCAAATGATCAAAGGACAGTTAGGAATTACTTATATTCATTAGGTGTTCATGAACATAGCGCAAAATTAATGCTAATGTTTCTCCCCTAGTTAGCTGAAAAACAATTTAAAATGAGTTATTATCAATAATGTTTCCAAGTGATCACATTTTCCCACTATTTTATAAGATGCTCTTTATCTTACTTGCCAAAATTTAATGAATGAGATTATGTGTGTTTAATTTGAATAATTCAGCACCTTTACAGTGTTATACATAGAGAGCGATACCCATCCTGCCAATGTGTTTTGCAGTCGCAACGGTAGCATTTGTAATGTTAGTGATAGGTAAGAGAAGTTCATGTTTTTCTAAGTACTGAAATATGTACAGTATTTGAATTGGGCCTGACACCAGGCTATGCTAGTAGTAAAGTATAAAGTTAGTCATTGGTGCAAACCAATTTACACCTGTTAACATTTTGACATTGAGACACAGGGAAGAACTTCCTAATAGAGCCAATCTTGATGGTCCCTTCGACATGCAGTCAGATTTGGTCTCAAACCGGCATTGTGGGTATTTAGGCTTCTCATCAGATCAACAAGATGCTTAGCAAGTGTTTCCTGATGAACGCCTACAGGAAGGTGGACATGAGTGGCAGCTTGGGAGCCAGTGGTGGAGAGATCCATCATGTCATGACAGGAAGGAGAGGGCTCTGACGTCTTGGCCTGCCCTGAGAGGCCATCGCCTGTCAGCTTAATGAGGCTCCCACTGACAGGTGATGTGTTTGTTAGATTCTGTGTGTGTGAACGTACGTGTGCTGGTGAGAAGGATTTTCACTCGAACAAGTGCCTCGTTAGCATGACTTCTACAGTTGAAATGTCTGTTATTGCATCCAGTGCGTCGCCAACCGCCTTGTGTTGCTCTTTGATTTGTTTCCTAGAAAAATCACACAGGATTTTGTCTCCATTTATATCTCTTAGGCGATAACCAGGGTTTGTTTTCCTCTTCAGTTCAGCACAGTTCTCAGATAATATTTGTACAGCTACTGTATCCTATGGGCTCAGAACAGTCTCATAATACACACATGCACACAGAAGGATTCACACTTGTATTTCATGATCCGCAAAAGGAGTCACACTTGTATATCCGGATCCACACTTGTGATTTTCAATGCACACACAAATGTGTTCCGTTTCAAATGTAAATAAAATCCAAATACAGAAAAAAGTTTTACATATGTATTTTTGCTCCACACATATTTATTTTCCGTTTAAAACCGTTGAACCTGCAAACACAGACCGCTTTCTGTGCATGGATCGCTGTGCATTCGTGTGTGGGTTTTTTGAGACTCCCCTGACGGTCACCCGATTCGTACTTGTAATTTTGTCTATCTATAGCCAATCAGATGTCTCCTTCAGTCTAAGTCAATCACATGAGCACGCCCCCACGAGGGTACGATTTCTTGCGTTCATGACGTATCGCTTCATATATGCATTTTGCGCTGTCCGGAGCTGACAGCTCCATGGAGCCTGCCTGCAGGCGCTAATCTCAGGACCGAAGGACCGTAGTATAGTCGTCTTTATTTTTACGTTATTATTATTCAAAGATAAATAAGGAAGTGTGTGTTATATGAGATGGCAGAGAGGTTTCAGCTCCGATTATTAAATCAAAGAGGCTTAATGTTTTCGATTATATTATTTCACTATAGCTATGTGGACGGTGTCCAGTGATGTACCTGAACGCGTTCATTGAACGATCGTTCATGAACGTGAACTGAACGTACTGTATTTCCGCTAGATGAACGTAATTGAGAACGCGTTCATTCTCAGCGCTGTATAACGGCGTTCAAAAGTGCGTTCATTCTCAGCACTGTATTATAACGACGTTCAAAAGTGTGCCAGATTTCATATGCCTTTCAGCCGAAAACCCAGTTAAAACACACCGTAAACAGGCATCAAAATAATGCGGAAAACCACCCAATCTGGCAACAGCAAGCTGCCTGTGACGCATACGCGCCTGTCACCCCTGGCTGTCGCACTAAAATATACGTCATCAGACTCCTCACAACAAACAATGTGGAACCGCTGAACCGGAGAGCATTGAATGAATGAATGAATTAGTATGGACGAAGCCGAGAGCAGCTGCAGCAGCACTCGCTCAGAGTCAGACTCTACGGCGTCGGCGTATGAGCATTTAAAAGAGTTTTACGTTAAAGTCAGTACTGACTCAGACGGAAAAAATCTAACGTTTGCCTGTAACCTTAGTTTCATACCTCAGCCTGGTTCCTAGCTCGTGTTGTGTTAGTACAGAGTTATGTCGGCACATGTTTATATGTTATATGTTTGCACAATGACTACTTTCACTTTTGGTACTTTAAGTATATTTAGATTATTATACTTAATAAAGACCATTCAAGCAGCACGTTTTTCCTCATGTTTTTGAAAATATACTGTAGAGATGAAAGCTGCAGCTGCTACTAGTGTGGACTGAATGGGCGGCAGCAAAGCCTTATGGAAATGCCAGTATTCTGATTGCTGTCTGTGGTTCTATATGGAACTTTCCCAACACTGACGTGTCAAGGTCCAATGTTGACAAAATTAATCAATAGCGGGTGTAACTAAAATACAATATGTCTTTATTATTATTAATAATAATAATAATAATATAACTTTTTGCATTTGCATGCATTTCCTGTTCGGAAAGTGGCGCTGTACTGAGAGTGGCGATTTTATTCTGCTTTTATTTATTCTGAGTCAGCTTCTCGAGCCATATCTGGCCGTGCAACACTATAGTCACATACTGTATGCCGAAGTGTTATTTTAAACAACACATTAAGTTGACGAAACACTTGAGTCGAATGTAATTAAGGTCAGATCCACTCGTGTCTTAGACATGTTAATGTACGCATTCAAACACTGTCGTTTTTTTGTACCAGCTGTTCTATACTGAACAAAAATATAAATGCAACACTTTTGTTTTTGCTCCCATTTTTCATGAGATGAACTCAAAGATCTAAAACATTTTCTATATACACAAAATAACCTATTCTCTCAAATATTGTTCACAAATCTGAAAAAATCTGTGATAGTGAGCACTTCTCCTTTGCCGAGATAATCCATCCCACCTCACAGGTGTGGCATATCAAGATGCTGATTAAACAGCATGATTATTGCACAGGTGTGCCTTAGGCTGGCCACAATAAAAGGCCACTCTAAAATGTTCAGTTTTATCACACAGCACAATGCCACAGATGTCGCAAGTTTTGAGGGAGCGTGCAATTGGCATGCTGACAGCAGGAATGTCCACCAGAGCTGTTGCCCGTGAATTGAATGTTCATTTCTCTACCATAAGCCGTCTCCAAAGGCGTTTCAGAGAATTTGGCAGTACATCCAACCGGCCTCACAACCGCAGACCACGTGTAACCACACCAGCCCAGGACCTCCACATCCAGCATGTTCACCTCCAAGATCGTCTGAGACCAGCCACTCGGACAGCTGCTGAAACAATCGGTTGGCATAACCAAAGAATTTCTGCACAAACTGTCAGAAACCGTCTCAGGGAAGCTCATCTGCATGCTCGTCGTCCTCATCGGGGTCTCGACCTGACTCTGGTTCGTCGTCGTAACCGACTTGAGTGGGCAAATGCTCACATTCGATGGCGTCTGGCACGTTGGAGAGGTGTTCTCTTCACGGATGAATCCCGGTTTTCACTGTTCAGGGCAGATGGCAGACAGCGTGTGTGGCGTTGTGTGGGTGAGCGGTTTTCTGATGTCAATGTTGTGAATCGAGTGGCCCATGGTGGTGGTGGGGTTATGGTATGGGCAGGCGTATGTTATGGACGACGAACACAGGTGCATTTTATTGATGACATTGTGAATGCACAGAGATACCGTGACGAGATCCTGAGGCCCATTGTTGTGCCATTCATCCACGACCATCACCTGATGTTGCAACATGATAATGCACGGCCCCATGTTGCAAGGATCTGTACACAATACCTGGAGGCTGAAAACATCCCAGTTCTTGCATGGCCAGCATACTCACCGGACATGTGACCCATTGAGCATGTTTGGGATGCTCTGGATCGGCGTATACGACAGCGTGTTCCAGTTCCTGCCAATATCCAGCAACTTCGGACAGCCATTGAAGAGGAGTGGACCAACATTCCACAGGCCACAATCAACAACCTGATCAACTCTATGCGAAGGAGATTTGTTGCACTGCGTGAGGCAAATGGTGGTCACACCAGATACTGACTGGTTTTCTGACCCCCCAGACCCCCCCAATAAAGCAAAAATGCACGTTTCAGAGTGGCCTTTTATTGTGGCCAGCCTAAGGCACACCTGTGCAATAATCATGCTGTCTAATCAGCATATTGATATGCCACACCTGTGAGGTGGGATGGATTATCTTGGCAAAGGAGAATGTTATGAACTTGGTTACACAAGGATAAGGACTCAAATGCACGACCCGGGAGCCAAAGGTAAAGTACAATTAAGATACTTTATTTGCACAAAAAAGGTAACAAAAGAAGATCACTCTTAAGAGATGACAAAAAAGGTTTGAGCAAGGCAAAACAGAAAATCACTCACAACGTGAGGAACTAAACTTATAATAAGTTTCAGGAGCCAACATAGGCTTTGAATCAAAATGAGCTGAAGAGCATAGCTCTGTCATGAGGACAGGACAAGACGAACTGACACTGAACGCTGGGAGACTGGGGAATTTAAACACTCAACAACAAGACACAGGTGAACACAATCAGGGGCGGGGCTGATACTGATGAGGGCGGGAGAACACATGAGGAAAGGGAGTCAAGGGACCTGAAATGAGACGTGACAAAAACAGGAAGTGAAAAACAATACAAAATAAACATGAAACATAATTGACTAGCACTTTTGATGGTGCACAACAGAGAAGTGCTCAATATCACAGATTTGTTCAGATTTGTGAACAATATTTGAGAGAAATGGTTATTTTGTGTATATAGAAAATGTTTTAGATCTGAGTTCATTTCATGAAAAATGGGAGCAAAAACAAAAGTGTTGCATTTATATTTTTGTTCAGTGTGTATTCACCTTGCAGGTGCAGCTATGTTGCTTTTATCCTGGATTAAGTGTTTAAATCATGGATGTTTAAAGTTTAACTTCTTCATATTTGTCTGTTATAGTTTACTTTTCATTCATGAAGTATGACGCTGCGCTGTCAGTACGCTTGTCCCAGTTTGTGATTGGTCAAATGTTGCTCACCCCGTCCCTATCAGGTGAACGCGCTCTCGGCCGGACAGAGAAACCCTGGGTTGATTTACCGGGTTGATAACCAGCGTCGTAGGCATACTTGCCAACCCTCCCGATTTTCGCGGGAGACTCCCGATTTCATTGCCCTCTCCCGCTTCCCTCCCTGGGTTATATTTCTCCCGCATTTCTCCCGATTTCTGACAAAATCTGATTTACTCACGACTGTTTCCACTTGGACTTTAATACAGGTACACCATTGTCTGGTTTCCATGGTAGCACGTCTCTTTACTTGCGCTCGCAACTGAAAGTCTGAGAGGGTGTTCAGCATGGTGAGGAAGATAGTCACAGAAAACAGAACAAATATGGACAACTCTACCCTCTGCTCCCTCCTTTCCTGTAAAATACAGGTCCAGCCCACACATATGCTCCATCAAGGATGGTGCTGCAGGCAGCAAGGCATTGCACTTACAACTACAATAAGCACGTGTAGTAGGGGTGTAACGGTTCACAGAATTCACGGTTCGGTACATACCTCGGTTTGATGGTCACGGTTCGGTACGGGTTCGGTACAACAAGAAAAATAAAAATAAAAGTCCCAAATGCATAATTCCAGGTTTGCTGTTATTTATTTTGAACAGTAGTGCACGTTTCTGTATAAAAATAAGAAACTCTAACATTTTGAATAATTAACTGTATTACACAGTGAAGAACAAACCACAAACAGTACCACACACACTCAGATGGCCATATTATCTATAATGGCTGATGTGAAACGAAAAGGTTTCATCAAGCTGTAAAACTAAAAAGAATGTCTTGAAAATATTACAAAATAAATAATAAGAAAATGTTTCCAGGGCGCATAGCCGTTGAAATATATATGCCAATAGCTCCCGTTATTTATTTTGGTCTCTTGGCTTTCATGTCTATTGGCTTCTTAAAAACAGCGGGGATAAGCTGTTGTCTTTTGCTGGGCTCCGGTGATTGGCAAATCTGGGTGATGCCTTCTGATATGATTTAGCATGTTTGACGTGTTACCATTAGCATACCGCACCGCTGTCGAACAACGTTGTTGTAGTCCACAGGGAACCCGAAATGTTCCCACACAGCTAATTTAAAAGAAGCAGGTGGGTTCTAGCTCCTGTGTGTTATCTGAACTCGCCATACTAACTTTTCTTCTTCTTGTATTTTGTTCGTTTTGCTGTGTTTTCTTCTTCTTCATTTGTTGTTTAAGGGCGGCTGGCAAACAGGTTTTAGGCGAAATACCGCCCCCTGGATAATATATAGTGTAGTGGATACTGTCCTGAATGACAGACTTTTTTCCCACTCGTAAAAAAAGGCGTATTCGTCATGTGACTGCATGTGCCGAACCGTGAGGGCACGGGACGAATACGGATACCGTTACACCCCATCTTTAAAAGTATGTTTCCCTGCTGCGAGACTCTGGCGCTAACAGTTCTAACAGCTAGAAATGCTCCCAATTTCTGAGGTCTCAAGGTTGGCAAGTATGGTCGTAGGACCGCTTAGCGGGATCTCGCTTGTTAGGGTTGGTTAAGCCAGATAACTCAAAGTTATCCAGGATCTGTAGAACTTGCTTCGTAGTACAGGCCGCTGATCGATTAGGCTAAGCTAGCTGCTCCCTCCACACTCACAACAACTTCATATAGACATAAATAAAGAAGTTGTATTCACCATAAAGTGAAGTATTAAAATAACGTGTTATAGCAGAAAGTTTAATTCAGCGTATTTCTGGTATATTCATTTTTATGTCACCTGATATAGGATGTGTGTTAAACTTGAATGGGACAAATTGATGTTTTCCTCTGAAGCATACTGAGGTTTTTAAATGATTTTCCATTTAAGTAGAGTAGATTAGCGCAAATGGTCTTTTCTTCCACTTTTGTGTTATAATCAAACGGTGGTTTTTTGGCTATTTGTGAGTAGGTAAGGTACAGTACAACCTGTGATTTCTGCCTTGAGTAAAATGATTACCCGTTGATAAGTATTTTTCAGAAAGTCAGTAGAATAGGCCCATGAGTCTCTTTACTAATTATCAATGGTCTTTGGAATTATCAATAGATGTATTCATTCTAAGTGGGCTGACTTCGGGGTGGAAGGAAGTTCAGAGAAGGCCTTAGGGTATGGGAACAGTTAACCTTTGTTAGTTAACTAATCCTATGGATGTCATGAGACGAGGACGTTTAAAACCTATACAAGCATAGCTTTCAGACAGGAAAACATGTGACTTTTGTGTGATAGGCTGCATGATAAGATGTGTGTGCGTTCTGTCAAAGAGTCCTCTGTCTGTAAGATTCTACTACTCCAAAGCATGCTGTGGGACTGCTTGAGGGAAGAGGGACATAGACACACCCAGATAGCAAAATATGTTAAATCAACGTTGAATTATGGTCAAAAATGTTGATTTTTGGTTAAGATTGAAGATTGATGGTGGATCAACCTTAAATGTTGAAAAGATGTCATTGAATCAACGTTGTATTGTGGTCAAATTTAATGATTGAAATGCCAACATTGAATCAATGTTGAATCTATGCTGTTTGCCTTTTCTTTTCTTTTTTTCTTGATGGGGGAGGGAGGGGGGTACTCTGTAGGGGGGTCTGTGTTGAGGCCAACATTGACCACCCAAAAAACCGTTAGGAGCACGTTTCAGGCAATTTGGATTCGATTGGTAGTACTTTGTAGTGACACTATTTTGGGTCCCTAACATTCATTGAGCTAGGGACTCCCCCCCCCCACACTAATTGGATGACGCTGAGTCGAATGGTAGGTGACATCAATGGTCTACAACTTTTCAATAAGAAGTTACAGATTTTTGAAATAGTTGCAGATTTTGCTTTTTTTTTAAAACATTGTTTTTTTTAAATTAAAAAACACTTTTTCAAACTCATAAAAGGACGTTGAAACGAATGGGCTAGGTCTCGATTTTCTAGGACCTTGGGAAATACCAAAGATCACCGAAAAGATTGGAGTTTGAACCCTGTAAACATTTTTTGTTTTTGTTTGTTTTGTCTTTTATCAAAATATATCTATTCCGACTTACTTTTTGACGCTGAATCCAACGGTGCCAGTCTCGAAGCTGTACGACCACTAGTGGCCAAGATAATCATAAATAACTGTCTCAAAGGCTTGGAAAAATATTTTTTAAAAATCAAATACCATATTCTGGGTCAGCGCGCAGCGCGCTGCCTCGAACGTGCCCATATAACTTTCGTCAAACACGGCCTTACGGTTCTCCTTAATTGGCTGGGGTCAAGGGGCTTTCTATTTTGCGTTATATCTCGATGTTATCCTGTCAAAATCGAGTTGCACACTGGCAGGTCAGTGACCAGGATGAGATTAAGGCCCCGGCCACACAAGGACGAAAACGGCTAAACGCATAGGATTAACGCAAACGCAATCGCAAAAAAGCTTCCGTCCACACGCAATATTCACCGGATAGTGTCTGTCCACACGAGACAGCTCCGTTTAGCTCCAACCACTGGAGAAGCTGCAGTACATATGCAGGAGCCTGTACGTGGCGCTGTACCTTCCTCCACAAAAGCAGCGAAGAAGCATGGTTGTCATGGTTGCCCTTCTGTTTATTCTCCGCGGTGGGGGCCGAGGGAACCGGGCAGAGTTTTTCACCAGTCAACGTGTATTAAAGTTTAAATCTTCCGGACAAAATTATAAAAGTGCCGGTCAAAGGTCTTCTTTGTTATTTATTGAGCTTTAAAACAAATGAATAACGAATCTATATAATATAATAATAAAATACATGGAGCCTCTCTTTTTCCTCCCTCTCTTCGGACAGCGTCAGTGTCTGTTTCATGCAGCAGCTGACCAGTAATGAGTGACCCGGCTGACAGTAAAAATAAACATATTTATAACTAGTTTAGGTAGTTTGAGAGGTGTCTCCATCCTGTCAGATTAGACTTCACTCGTGTTTATGTCCATATCGAGAGAAGGATAAATAATCTGAATTCAGTGTGCAGTTTACTTTGACGCGGGGGTGAGCAACAGAGGTGGGGAGAGGCGGGGCTATTGCCTCATCATTATCAGAAAATGATCGTATAGGGCGTACACACGGAGCCGTTGGACCCCCCAGAGCGTTGCGTATGCCGTTCTATCCACCTTGGGACCCGTTATCGTTTCTGCAGTCGTTTAGTGCCGTATTCGGTCGTCCTCGTGTGGCCGAACGGTCTATATGACACTAAACAGTAACGCAAACGACCGTTTTCATCCTCGTGTGGCCGGGGCCTTAAATACAGTTTCTGGGGGGGAAGTGGACGCAGATCAGAGCTGATGGGCCTCAAGTGAGACTGGCTCCCTCCTGAGTTGTTATTGTATCTTTTCAGTGGCCCAATGGTTTTACAATTACATTAAACCCTAAGTTATAAAGTTATGAGTTTAACCCTTAATACAGTTACACCTACTCAATAAAGCTCTTAGTATTCTACAAATGTTTAAATCAAAGTTAACCCTAGCAGTCAGTTAGTTCAGTTTTAAGGTTTCAGTCAAATTACTTGTCCCAAGTTTCTGCCTGACAGATACTGTAGCGGTTTTGAGATTTAAAATCACAATTTCAGTCAGATCAACTACAGAGCATTTATACAGAGTACACACACTGAAACAGAGAAGTCTAAAAACAGAATGTTACTCACACAATTCTAGAAGTCACCAGTTGTTATCCTGTCAAAATCGAGTTGCACACTGGCAGGTCAGTGACCAGGATGAGATTTAAATACAGTTTCTGGGGGGGAAGTGGCCGCAGATCAGAGCTGATGGGCCTCAATCGAGACTGGCTCCCTCCTGAGCCAGTCTCCTCCTGAGTTGTGACACTATCGGACAACGGATTCTTAATCAGCTCTTCAGCCATACCTGCCAACCTCACACCGTCCGATAACAGGAGATTTTTTTCCCGGGATTGGGGGGGGCATACTGAACACGCCCCCAAGAGGGGGGTCTGGTGGTCTCCCCAGGACATTTTTAACAGAGTAGATGTAATTTCCAGTATTCTGGTGGATTTCGGGAGTTTGACACTTTTATCAGGCTTTACTTATATAGGATCCATTAAAAAGTTAAAAGTAGCAATAAAAGCGCCATATTTAATAATAACCACTAATTACTTAAAAATTACTATATCTTTAAAATTGCATTGGACTGGAGTTTATCCAGACATAAAGCGACAGTAAAAGAGTAACATTCCCATTGTCACGATCTGTCTTTGTGGTGTTTTGTCTTGTCTAGATCTGTTTTTGGTTGTCTGTCTGCGTTGTGTTTTGTCTTGTTTGGATTTGTCTGTGGTTCTCTGTCGTTAGTTTCCCTGGTGTGTCTGATTACCCGATTGTGTTCACCTGTGGCCCCTGTGTTTTCTCCTCCCTCCTCACCTGTGTCTTGTTTGTGTGATTAGTCTTGTGTGTATTTAAGTTCTGGTTTTTCTGTCTGTCTTTGTCGGTTAGTCTTTTGTCATGACTAGTTCGTCGGTGAGTGTTCTGTTTTGTCTTTGTTGTTCACCTAGCCTTGAAATAAAGGAATTTGCACTTTAATCTGCATTTGGGTCCTACCTGCTTCACACACCGTGACAGAACGAACCGACCACAAAATGGACCCAGCAGATGATCCATGGGAGGTTGAATTACAGCATTTAACCTTCTATCTGGCTTGCTGCTTCGATTGGTGGAAGGGAGCGTCCAGTGTTCGGCAGAAGAGGGCCGCTCTGGTAGAGGCGCTCCGGTTGGCAGCAGAGAAACCATGTTGAGTTTTTACCTGACTGGATTTTGGACTTCCTTCAAGCATGTGATTCCAGGCATGCTAGCTCCCTGTCTCCCAATTCCCAACCTGGCACCATACGCCTTGGTGGGTTCCGCCTGAAGTCAACCCGTGCTTCTGCCCCAGTTCCTGCTCCTGTCCAGGAGTCGTATTCCGGAACTCGTCAGGCTTATGGAGGTCCACGGAGTATTCAGGAGGCTGCTAAGAGGAGTCGTCGCAAGGCCAGGCTAGCAGCCAAAGCCCCAGCAGCCATGGTTCCGGCTCCAGTACAGGCCCCAACAGCCATGGTTCCGGCTCCAGTGCCGGACCCAGCAGCCATGGTTCCGTGCTCCAGTACCATCCCACATAGCCATGGTACCGTGCTCCAGTACCACCCCACACAGCCATGGATCCGTGTTCCGGTTCCTTGCCCAGCAGCCATGGTTCCGGCTCCAGTGCCGGCTCCAGCAGCCATGTTTCCGGCTCCAAAACCGGCCCACACAGCCATGATCCAGGCTTCAGCTCCGGACCTTACTGCCATGTTTCCGGCTCCAGAACTGGATCTTACAACCGTGGTCCCTGCACCAGAGCTGGCCCATACAGTCATGGTCCCGACTCCAGCACCTTGTCTCCTGCTGGCTCCCCAGCCGACGCCAGCTCCCCGAGTCTTGTCGGCGTACCGGCCGACTCCAGCACCTCGTCTCCTGTTGGCTTTCCAGCCAACACCAGCTCCCCGAGTCTTGTCGGTGTACCGGCCGACTCCAGCACCTCGTCTCCTGCTGGCTCCCCAGACGACGCAGCTCCCCGTGTCCTGTCGGCGTACCGACCGACACAAGTTCCCTCTCAAGTCCCCTCTCAAGTCCTCTCTCAAGTCCCCTCTCAAGTTCCTACCCGAGTCCCCTCTCCAGTTCCTACCCGAGTCCCCTCTTGAGTTCCCTCTCGGGTCCCCTCTCGAGTCCCCTCTCGAGTCCCCTCTCGAGTCCCCTCTCCAGTTCCCTCTCCAGTTCCCTCTCCAGTTCCCTCTCGAGTCCCCTCTCGAGTCCCCTCTCGAGTCCCCTCACCAGTCCCCTCTCCAGTCTCCTCTCGAGTCCCCTCTCAAGTCTCCTCTCCAGTTCCCTCTCCAGTTCCCTCTCAGGTCCCCTCTCTAGTCACCTCTCAAGTTCCTACCCGAGTCCCCTCTCGAGTCCCCTCTCCAGTCCCCTGTCGAGTCCCCTCTCGAGTCCCCTCTCCAGTCCCCTCTCGAGTTCCCTCTCGAGTCCCCTCTCGAGTTCCCTCTTGGTTCCCTTCTCGAGTCTCCTCTCGAGTCCCCTCTCGAGTCATGTCTCAAGTCCCTACCCAATGTCCTGGTCCGTTGGAGATTCCGCTGGGGGTCCTGCCAACTCCATGTCCTGTCCCGTTGGAGGCCCTGTCAACTACTCCTCTGCCGGGGGTCCTACCAATCGTATGTCTGTCCCGTTGGAGGTCCCGCCGTCTACTCTCCTGCCGGGGGTCCTGCCAGCTCCTTGTCCTGTCTCGTTGGAGGTCCCGCCGACTACTCTCCTGCCGGGGCTCCTGCCAACCCTTTGTCCTGTGCCGTTGGAGGCCCCGCCTACTACTCTCCTGCCGGGGGTCCTGCCAATCCTTTGTCCTGTCCCGTTGGAGGTCCCGCCGTCTACTCTCCTGCCGGGGGTCCTGCCAACCCTTTGTCCTGTCTCGTTGGAGGTCCCGCCGTCTACTCTCCTGCCGGGGGTCCTGCCAACCCTTTGTCCTGTGCCGTTGGAGGCCCCGCTGACTACTCTCCTGCCGGGGGTCCTGCCAACCCTTTGTCCTGTGCCGTTGGAGGCCCCGCCGACTACTCTCCTGCCGGGGGTCCTGCCAACCCTTTGTCCTGTGCCGTTGGAGGCCCCGCCGACTACTCTCCTGCCGGGGGTCCTACCAACCCCTTGTCCTGTTCCGTTGGAGGCCCCGCCATCCTCTGTCTCGCAGGGGGTCCTGCCAATCCTGTGTCCTGGTCCTCTTCCGTGGGGGATCCTGCCGAGGCCTGTCCCACCAGCTCCGGTTCCTGTCCGGCCGACACCGGGTCCTGCCCGGCCTCCGGCGCTGGCCCGTCAGCGCCTTCCTGCCCGGCCTCCGGAGCTCTCTGGTCTTCGCTCTCGAGCCCGGCTCCCTGAGAGCCGCGGTCTTCGCCCTCGATCCCGGCCCTCTGTGAGCCGTGGTCTTCGCCCTCGAACCCGGCCCCCTGAGAGCCGCGGTCTTCGCCCTCGATCCCGGCCCCCTGACTCTTCCTGCCGCTGCCCTCGTCCTCTAGCCCGGCCCCCTGACTCTTCCTGCCGCTGCCTTCGCCCTCATGCTCGGCCGCCCGAGTCCCCCACCTTAGACTCTGCCTTGCCCCCGGGCCGTCCGCCCGAATCCCCCTTTTTGAACTCTGACTTGCCCCCGGGCCGTCCGCCCGAGATCCCTTCCTGGTCCTCTGCTGTGCCTCTGGGCGGTTAGCTCAGTCCCGTCCTCCTGACCCCCTCCACCCACCCTGCTTGAGGTTTTGGACTTTTGTGGGTTTTTTTTGGGACGTCTGGGATCCGTCCCTTGAGGGGGGGGTACTGTCACGATCTGTCTTTGTGGTGTTTTGTCTTGTCTAGATCTGTTTTTGATTGTCTGTCTGCGTTGTGTTTTGTCTTGTTTGGATTTGTCTGTGGTTCTCTGTCGTTAGTTTCCCTGGTGTGTCTGATTACCCGATTGTGTTCACCTGTGGCCCCTGTGTTTTCTCCTCCCTCCTCACCTGTGTCTTGTTTGTGTGATTAGTCTGTGTGTATTTAAGTTCTGGTTTTTCTGTCTGTCTTTGTCGGTTGGTCTTTGTCATGAATAGTTTGTCGGTGAGTGTTCTGTTTTGTCTTTGTTGTTCACCTAGCCTTGAAATAAAGGAATTTGCACTTTAATCTGCATTTGGGTCCTACCTGCTTCACACACCGTGACACCCATTCTCTCAGAAAGAGTTTTTTTGTGTGTGTGTGTGTGTGTGTGTGTGGTGTGGTGTGTGTGTGTGTGTGTGTGTGTGTGTGTGTGTGTGTGTGTGTGTGTGTGTGTGTGTGAATGTGTGTGTGTGTGTGTGTGTGTGTGTGTGTGTGTGTGTGTGTGTGTGTGTGTGTGTGTGTGTGTGTGTGTGTGTGTGTGTGTGTGTGTGTGTGTGTGTGTGATGTGTGTGTGTGTGTGGTGTGTGCTGTGTGTGTGTGTGTGGTGTGTGTGTGTGTGTGTGTTTGTGTGTGTGTGTGTGTGTGGTTGTGTGTGTGTGTGTGTGTGTGTGTGTGTGTTGTGTGTGGTTGTGTGTGTGTGTGTGTGTGTGTGTGTGTGTGTGTGTGTGTGTGTGTGTGTGTGTTGTGTGTGCGCATTTTATGGGAGGGGGGTCTCACATTTTAAATTAAGCACCATATGTTGAGGACAATGGGTTGTGATTTTTTTTTAAATTATTATTATGTGTAAATCTTCTTACGTTTGTGCGTAATGCCAAAAACATCTAAAAGTTACCTTTGGACAGAGACTACAAGGAGTGGAGCAGTCCAAATGTCCCATAATATCCTATTTTAACCTAGTGGTACACTGTAAAAAAATAATGTATTGTACTCTATTATTTTACAGACCTTTCTTGTTTTTCTATATTACGTGTGTAAATACCATAAAAAATACAGTAAATTACTTTTATTTAAAATAAATAAAGGTTTTATTCTGTAAATTGGTTTGATGAGAAATTAATAATTCCATTGTTTAATTGTCTTGAATGTTAAATTACATTGAATTCTATGTAAAAACACATCAAATACACATCATTTTACTGCATGTAAAATGAAGGCAACTTTCTTTTTTTTGTTGCAGTAAAACCTTAACTTTAATGTAACAAAATGTAAAAAAACAAAAAATAACTGTATTCTGTACTGTTGTAGAATAAAAAGAGATCTTATTATAAAACATCTCTAAAATGTTAAATAAATGTATACATCTTCACAAAAAATGTAATATATTGCAGAAATACCCAAAAATGATTTTGTGTAAATAAAGTAGTTTTCATAGTATACTAAAATAGTTAACTGTAAAAAGTGTCAAATAAAAAATACGTAAAATGTATGTAAAAAGCTACGGCACTTGAAATGGAATCCAGCCATACAACGGCAGACAAGACAAGCAGGATTGGAATGAGTCCACAACACTCCTGATTGGTTGATATAAACGTCATCGAAAAAACCTGCCAATGAGCACTGTCCGCGCCTTTCAATCCAATTTGAAACTTCCACGTCAGTTTGAGCGGCTCTCCTGCGGAGCAACAGAGCTGTCTGTATGTCTGCTCACGAGTTTATGGACTAATATCGGAATAGTTTTACATCTACACGTTAAATATGAGTATCGGGACGTCAACAGAGAACAGAAGACTTGAGATCTGGTGAGTCCTGCAACTGTAATGGAGTTAAACATGTATTTAGATAATCCTTAGTTTGTGAATGTTTAATTGTGTATTTAAGGTTACGTTTCTTCTTCTAGTTCAGTGAGTTTTGAGTGATGAGACATATATTTTAAGGGAATCTGTGGAATCTCAGATTTCATATGATACGTTTGTGCAGATAGCATGAAGTAAAAAAGATCGCTTTTGCCAGTTATGTGCTAAAGTAGCGTTAGCCCCGTTAGCTGTTAGACTTGTGTTTCGTTTAGTTAAAAATGGTTAATATCGTCAGTTAGCTGAGTTTCTTCCCGTTAAGTGGGTAAGCATCATTAATAGGTTGTTACATTTTAAGAAGTACTGAGATGCTGTTTCTTGCAAGATGTCCCACCGGCGGGACAATCGGACTATAGAGGCTTTGCATATGACGTCACGTTACCCGTGACGTCAGCGCAACGGCCATACTGGAGTACCAAAACAGACACCGTAATACGCCATACCTATTCAATGTTTGTTTTTTACCGGACATACAATGGTTAACTTCTGTGCCATTGTTGGCTGCGGCAACAGAGGTGATCGAAACAGGGGGCCGAAGTCATTTTACAGGCTGCCGGCGGTTATTATAAGTTACACACCAGGGTGAAGCAACACATGAACTTTCAAAGGTCATCCATCACACTACTTGATCTCTACAGCATGGTATCTGATATACCATCTTTAGAAGAGCCCACACCAGTCCTGGGAGCCACTGGGGAAGAAGAAGGACTGATTGAACCAGAGACTGGCACTGCAACTCAGACTGATTAAGCTTGGGTAAATACATTTTGAAAAAAACAATTGAAAGGGCAAAGTATTATATTTATTACAGGTTTCCAATTTACCCAGTGAAAAACAAGTACATGCTTCTTTAACTGTAAGCTGCAGAGATCACCTCACATAACAAATAGATTAACATTGTGTTCATATTACAGTTATTTTCAATGCTAAAACACATTTTTTGAAAGCAGGGCTTATTTTCTCAAAACACTAAACACATTCACAAAACCATACACACAAAGTGCAAAACACCTCATATATGCTGCAGACTTCAGCACTGCACCCAGAACTACAGAAACACTTACCAAAACCAAACTGTTGCACCAAATGGCACACACTTCATTCACAGTACAAGACATTTTGTAAAACCAACTACACACCATCGTGCTCAAGCACACCGTTTTATGGCGTTTGATATAGAGAATTCTGCAAATAAAGATGGTTCAAGTCTCCAAAATATGTGCAGAAACACAAATATACTGTTGTTATACTTTTACTTTTCAAAAAGTGGAAAGTTTAATTGCAAATTGGGTGCAGAGCTGAACATGTGTTTAGAGTTTTGGATATTTGAGCTGAGGTTTTGCTCTTTGAGTGTCAGTTTAAATAATGATGATTTTTGTGTCATTTTAGTGTGCACAACTTGTTTTGATTGTTACACTTACATTACATTACATTTAGCTGACGCTTTTATCCAAAGCGACTTACAATAAGTGCGTTCGACCAACAAAATACAACCTTGAAGAAAACAGAATCATATTAGTACATCAGGTTTCATAGAGCAAAAACATTTCAAGTGCTACTCAACTGGCTTTAGATAAGCCAGTCCTTTATTAGTATATAAGTGCTTTGTTAGTAGTTCTATCGCTCGAAGTGGAGTCGAAAGAGATGAGTTTTCAGTCTGGAAGGTGTGTAAGCTTTCTGCTGTCCTGATGTCAATGGGGAGCTCATTCCACCATTTTGGAGCCAGGATAGCAAACCCACGTGTTTTTGCTGATGGGAACTTGGGTCCCCTTCGCAGTGCGGGTGCAGCGAGCTGTTTGGCTGATGTAGAGCGGAGTGCACGCGCTGGGGTGTACAGTTTAACCATGTCCTGGATGTAGGAAGGGCCAGATCCATTCGCAGCATGGTACGCAAGTACCAGGGTCTTGAAGTGGATTCTAGCAGTTACCGGAAGCCAGTGGAGGGAGCGGAGGAGCGGCGTGGTGTGGGAACATTTAGGAAGGTTGAAGACCAGGCGAGCCGCTGCATTCTGGATGAGCTGCAGAGGTCGGATGGCACATGCAGGTAGACCAGCCAGGAGGGAGTTGCAGTAGTCTAGGCGTGAGATGACGACAGCCTGGGCCAGAACCTGCGTGGCTTTCTGGGTCAGCTGGGGACGTATCCTTCTGATGTTGTAAAGCGTGTATCTGCAGCAGCGGGTTGTAGCAGCGATGTTTGCAGTGAAGGACAGTTTGTTATCTAGGGTCACACCCAGATTCCTTGCAGTCTGAGTCGGGGAAACAACAGAGGTGCCGTGTACTTACATGTTCTTTATATAGATTTGATGTAAAAGAAACAAGTTCAATCAAATAAATATATACACTGTCATTCAGATTGATTAGTACTTCTGTTTCTTTTGAGAGGGGACGCCTTTTCCTGGGTAACTGTCTTGGCATCACGTATCCGTATGTTTCTATGTAGAAAAGGAGAGATGCAACATGGGTACATGTTGATCCCAAACCAGCCTTGCAGTTGCAGTTAGCTGTGATGACTGCACCATCCTTCTTCATCAGTACCCACGGACATGTTGGCGGCAGCCAAATACTCTGAGAATGCAATACCTGAAAAATAAAATACAAAAATATTATTGGATTGTTGACTATTTAGAACCACCTTGTCATATGCTAGGTAGTACATAACAGAAGCTGACAACCAATAATAGGTTCACAACTTTTGGAATTTAAATATATTGCAATATATAATAAAGCTTTATTTATAAAGCCCTTTTCATAAAGCACGTGTAGCTCAAAGTGCTTTACAATCACAAGTTAAAAATAAACCACGAGAAATTCCCCTCAGATCAGATGTTAAGACCTTTACAGCTACATAGCAACAACATATACATATAACATTTTAAAAGGTTAAGAGACACGGCGAGGTAAAAGGTATGATAATAAAAATACATAATAAGACACAAGACTAAGTTAATTGATGCAACAATATAAAACCCTATAAAATAAAGTAAACATATAGATATAGGTACAACAAAAATAAAAGTTGGTGTTTAAAAATGTCCACTGAGTTGGCCTCTGATATTTCTTGGTAGCGTAGTGGATAAAAGCAGCCTCACCCATTTTATTTTGGGGTATTTAGGGATATTTAAAAAGCTAGCTGAAGAGGACCTCACGAAATATTTACTCACTTTTCCAGCTATTACAGCCACATCTCCTTGATATGCAACGCAAACGTCGCGGATCCACCCGGATGTGAACTCTTTATGTGCCTCGAGTCCTTTGTACGCCTTCATTTCCTCCATGGTGTACAATGGAATAGGTGAAAAAACCAGGTAGTTCACGATATCACAGTAGGAAAGTGAAGGCCATGAATTTATATCGGTGCTGTAATCCTTAACGGGAATCAAATAAGGGTGCACCGAACCAATCGACGTACATTTTTCTCTGTAAACGGTCTTATCCTCCGGGTATAGTGATTCGTAGTAGCCTTTCATTTTTGCCATTTTTGAACGCTCCCGCCAGTAGAGCAGTAGAGTGGTACTCCAAGATATTGGATCACTCCTCTTTTGAATGCTTAGTTGTAAAACTCACTAGCCCCAAACCCATCATCATTATTTCCATCTACAGACCGCCGAAGCCCTCTGCTGTTTTTCTCACTGAATTTTCATCATTACTAACATCTGTATGTGCAATGTCCCCTACTGTTATCCTCTTAGGTGACTTTAACATCCACATTGACAACCCATCCAATGTTTTTTCAAATGATTTCATCTCACTCCTGGACTCCCTCGATATCACACAACATGTCAACCTCCCAACACATAACAAAGGTCACATACTGGACTTACTCTGCTGCACTGGCATCACTCCCATTAACCTTGCTGTCATTGAATTCCAAATTTCTGACCATAAAGCTGTAATTTTTGATATCCATGCCCCCCTTTCCAAAACCAAAGAACAACGGTCCATCACCTTCAGAAACATTAAACACATTAACCCCACAGATCTCACCACTCTGATTAATTCCTACCCCAATCCTCCAACATCAACCCACCCTGCTGACCTGGTGAATCACTATAATAACTGTCTCTCCTCTTCCCTCACTGCCCTGGCTCCCCTGAAAACTCGCAAAGTTTCATTCACCCACTCCGCCCCCTGGTTCACCTCTGAGCTACGTCAGCTCAAAACAACTGGCCGCCGACTGGAGCGGCTGTGCAAGAGAACCGGACTCTCAGTTCACACGCAAATGTACTCGGATCACCTTCACCTCTACAAGAACGCGCTTTCCAATGCCAAGTCCTCATATTACTCCAACCTCATCAGCACTGGTAACAACAGAGTTCTTTTCTCCACAGTCAGTCACCTACTTCAGCCTCCTCAAACCCTCCCTCCAGATATCTCCATTGACCAATGTACTGACTTTCTGCAATTTTTTCACTCCAAAATTAACACCATTCACCTAGAGCTGGCCTCAGCATGCACCTCCTCAAGTGATCCACCCTGGATGTCTACCACTGGTCCATCACTCATCAGCTCCCTCTCCATCTTCACCCCAGCATCGGAATACACCATCTCAGAGCTCATCCGTAAAGCTAAAACCACCACCTGTCAGCTTGATCCTCTTCCCACCACCCTGGTCAAGGCTTGCCTACCAGCCATATCACCCATGATCACTGACATAATTAACTCCTCCCTCACCTCTGGAATTGTACCCACCTCCCTCAAACTGGCTGCAATCACTCCCATCCTCAAAAAACCCGGTACTGACCCAGCCGATCTAAACCACTACAGGCCCATCTCCAACCTACCCTTCATTTCCAAGACCCTTGAGAGGGTGGTTGCCGCACAGCTTCAGTCCCATCTTGACACAAACAACCTCCATGAGCCCTTCCAATCTGGTTTCCGCCAAAAACACAGTACTGAAACAGCCCTGGTTAAAATCACCAACGACCTCCTCCGTGCAGCTGACTCCGGACTTCTCACCATCCTCATCCTCCTTGACCTCAGCGCTGCATTCGATATCATCTCTCACCCACTACTCCTGGACCACCTGGCTGGCATTGGGATCACTGGTGTTGCACTCTCCTGGTTCTCATCATACCTCACTGACAGACAACAGTTTGTACAACTCGGTAATCACAAGTCACAAGAAAGTGCTATTTCACTGGGTGTCCCCCAGGGGTCAGTACTGGGTCCACTCCTATTCATCATATATCTCCTCCCCCTGGGCAAAATCCTCCGTCACCATGAGGTTAATTTTCACTGCTACGCCGATGACACACAGGTCTACATTTCCTCCAAACCCACCACTGCCCTCCCCCCAACCTCCCTCACCACCTGCCTTGAGGACATCAGGAGCTGGATGAGCAGGAACCTCCTGAAGCTTAACGGTAGCAAAACTGAGGCCCTGCTCATCAGCTCCAAATCCACCCTCACCAATTCACATATCACCCCAGCATCAAACATCATCATCGACGGCTTCCCCATACCATTCGCTGCCCAAGTGAAAAGCCTCGGTGTCATTCTGGACGGCTCCCTCTCATTCGCACCACACATAAAAAACATCACCCGCACCGCCTTCTTTCATCTTCGGAACATCTCCAGACTCCGCTCATCTCTGTCCAAACCCAGCACTGAAATCCTGGTCCACTCATTCGTCACATCCCGGATTGATTACTGCAATGCACTTCTGACTGGCCTTCCCATCAAGCTCCTCAATAGACTGCAAATAATCCAGAACTCTGCTGCCCGGATCATCACCCGCACCAACTCATCCGACCACATCACCCCCATTCTCACTCAGCTACACTGGCTTCCTGTACGCTACCGTATTGACTACAAAAACATTCTACTCATATACAAAGCTGTCCATAACCTTGCCCCCATCTACATCTCTGACCTCCTTCAGGAGTACACCCCCTCCCGCACCCTCCGCTCTTCGTCCGTAGGACTTCTCACCATCCCAAGCTATCGCCTCAAAACCATGGGTGCTCGAGCTTTCAGCTGCTCGGCTCCCAGACTCTGGAACACCCTGCCACTACACATCCGACAGTCTGATTCCATAACAACATTCAAAACCCAACTCAAAACCCACCTGTTCAAACTGGCATTTTCTCTATAATCTGTACCCTGTGTCCTTTTGTAGTCAATTTCCTGTTGTTTGTCTTGTCTTACCCCGGCTGATACTTCACTAAATCCACTGTTTTAATTTGTAAGGTAAAATTGTAAATGTAAATTGTAAATCTGTAACCCTGTAAGGTGTCCTTGGGTGTTATGAAAGGCACCCCCCAAAATAAATGTATTATTATGTCTGACGCGAAATCCCGTGACGTATACAGGTTAACAAGGTGGCTGCTAACGTTAGTTTACAGCTTATTGCAGTGCTGCTGCCATCCTCTTGTCTCCAACGCGGGACGATTACACATAAACGTGCAGCAGGGTGTCACAGTGTTGTCGCCAATCTTATTGTAAAGTTTCACAGCTTTTTTACTGCGGAATCCAATTTGTTAATGTTCAGTAGCTAGTTAGCTCTGCTCTATATATTACAAGCTAACATGACTAGCTAATGTCACACTGTGTGAACTAAAATAGTTGTTGTATTACTACATCATACATGCTTGGTCCAAATCTCTGCTAAAATTATTATTTTTAACAAAATTATCATTAAAGTATCTTTATTTTTTTGCATTTGTATCACACTTGGCATAAACTATTTTAGTTCATCAATTAGAACTGGAGAATTAAAATAATGATTTGTGGTAATCAAAAACAATGTATTTAAAGAAACACTAGGAATAACATAGGAAATAATACAGATAATTTTTTACCCATGTTGTGCCTTAGAAGTGTAGATACAAACATGATTTTTATTAAAAAAAAGTAAGAAAGTTAAAATGAAAATTAGAATTGGTGTTGATCAAAACAGGTTAATTGAGTAATTCCTGGAGGTAATTTATTGCAAAGATATTTACAATTTAAACTAATTTGGGTCACTTTTGACGCATGTTGGTTGTATGTTGTGTAACAAAGGGTTACCATGACAGCTGTGATGTTCACTCTTTTGACAGAGCACCAGTGGACAGTGAAGACTATGGAACAGAACATGTGATGGCTTTGTGTGGAAAGCTGCTGAAGCCAGCCGGTGACTCCTCATCAGTCTCTCCAGTAGGGCTGGGCGATTTTTTCGGTTTTAACGATTAATTTGCATTTTTACTTTCCTACGGTTTGTGAAATGGCTGAACCGAAAAATCGCGATTTAAAAACATTTCTAGACTCCGCAGATTTGTTTTGCTTTAAGGGACTCCGTAGTAGCTTACTCTCTCACTTTCCAGAACGCGCACAAAACTCAACCACATTGCCTGTGACTACCCGATCTGCAGCTCTGTGTACACATATATCACTTAAATTATTCAATACATCCTTTGTACTGAAGTATTCAAGAGTAAATAAAGTAAATAAAGTTTAATATAAATGATTTGCTGTGGCCAATTGTTTTCATTGCATTTACAGACCTGTGTAAATCTCTGATACCACCCAATGAATGCATTGACTTGCTTGTAGAACCACGCTACACAAAACAGATAACACCTATACAAACTATTTTTAAAAAAAAGGGGCTACTGTATCGACCTATATAAAGTATATAAATATTTTTCAAAATACCAAAAATATCTTGCATTTTAGCCATGCCTCATTTCGCTCCATTTGCTTTTTCCAGCGCTGTTTTTGCAGGGGGCTGATTCTGTGAGCTGCAGCTGACCATGCCCCCCTGCAGGAGAGGGGATCGTGCTCTGAGATCAGCTGCTGGGCGGTCTGTAGAGGGGGAGGAAAAGAGATCTCCGTCCTCCGTGTTTTATTCTTATAGAAGTAAGAAGAGAAGTAATGGGGCAGAAACCCTCCTTTTTACGCAGCGGTCCAGACATAGACATCAAACGGCGACACATATTCAGTTGGCAGTTACTTTGGAATTAGGGCAGGGATATCTAGATACTTCCCAAGGTCTGACATCATGAAGTGTGCTACTTTTAAAGCAAGCAACGATGTTTTCAAATCTGTAATCAAAAAGCTCCTCAAAAACACTATCGAAGCAGTTCCTGCCGTTGCTACGTTAGTTCAAACAGTAACAACGGACTACTTTTCTTAGCGGATGCTTGTCAATTTAAATCAATACATAAAACTATTTTTTAAGTCAATAAAATCATTTTCTAAATCCATAAAAGCATTTCAATTAATATTGGGAGTCATGTCGTTACTTTGTTGAGAATGTGGCCATGTGTAATAAGCGGGATGATGTGCACATTGCATAATGTGCCTTCATGCCGATCTAGATCCCTCCGCAAAAAAAAACAAAAAAACGGCTCGTTCGCGGGCGAGAGCCGGCTCCCGTCGTTCACTTAAAAGAGCCTTGGTCTGGTTTGTTTAGAAAAAAACAGGAAAAAAATCGAGATTTAAATCGAAAATTGTCCATTAGTTAGAAAAAAAAAATCGCGATTTTATTTTTAGGCCAAATCGCCCAGCCCTACTCTCCAGGCAGCACCCAGCTATTCTTCCATCTTGCAGACGAAAAGACTGATATGTGAGTAATAACTAACTTGTGTCTAACATAATCTTGAATGTCAGTGTTTCCCCTAGGTTTACTGCTGATATATTCTTTAAATCCTCTGGAGCAGAGAGAGGAGCTGTGGATTATTGTTATTGATTAATGCATCAGTGTTTCTTAGGATCAAAAACACTAAACTCAACTTAAAATGAAAGCGTTTAGTTTATTTAATAAAAGAGCTCATGTTCAATGTGAAAAGTGACCGTAGATATAGATTAGTTGCAATTTGGTGCTATATATATTTAAAAAAATAATAATACAAAAATATATATGGGTTAGGGTTAACCCTATCCAGTGGTTAGTTTTAGGGTAAGCTCCACTGTTTTTTTATTTTATGTATTCACTTTAAGAGAAAGGGATTTCAGAAACAAGTCGCACAAGTTTGGCTCGAGGTAAAATTAACAAAAGGTAACTGTTGTTCCCCCTTCTAAACTTATGAAATAATGAGAAAAATATGAACGACTCTTCATAGAGCCACGTCCACACAGCTTTAAAGTTGTAGGAAGCTGAAGCATTACATTCGTGCCAACGGCTAGTTGTCGTTTCTAAGGTATTAGAAAGTTGGTGTTCTGGAAGGTTTAGCATAGGATCAATTCCCTTGAGATGCTCTCAATAACTGTTTTACAATTTTTTGTGTGTGTGTGTTTTGTGTAACCCTGCTTCAAAGGTCCATCATACAAGATGTAGGGGATCTATTGGCAGCTGCTGATAATAACATCCATCATTATGGTTTACTAATAGTTATCACTTCACTTCCTCCTCCAGCACCTGGACACAGCAGGAACCTACGCCAGGATCCTGTTTGTGGACTTCAGCTCCGCCTTCAACACCATCATCCCGGCTCTGCTGCAGGACAAGTTCTCCCAGCTGCACGTGCCCGACTCCACCTGCAGGTGGATCACAGACTTCCTGTCTGACAGGAAGCAGCACGTGAGGCTGGGGAAACACCTCTCTGACTCCCGGACCATCAGCATTGGTTCCCCTCAAGGCTGCGTTCTTTCCCCTCTGCTCTTCTCCCTGTACACCAACAGCTGCACCTCCAGTCACCAGTCTGTCAAGCTCCTGAAGTTCGACACCACCCTCATCTCTGGTGGGGAGGAGTCTGCCTACAGGTGGGAGATGGACCATCTGGTGACCTGGTGTGGGGAAAACCACCTGGAGCTCAACGCTCTCAAGGCAGCGGAGATGGTTGTGGACTTTAGGAAGAACGCAGCCCCACCCACCCCCATCACTCTGTGTGACTCCCCAGTAACTGCTGTGGAGTCTTTCCGCTTCCTGGGCACCATCATCGCCCAGGACCTCAAACGGGAGCAGAACATGCTCCTTCATCAAAAAAGCCCAGCAGAGGATACTCCATCACCATCTGGTACGCTGCAGCCACAGCCAAGGATAAGGGCAGGCTGCAGCGTGTCATCCGCTCTGCAGAGAGGGTGATCGGCTGTAATCTGCCATCCCTCCACGACCTGCACGCCTCCAGGACCCTGAGGCGGGAAGATAGTGGCCGACCCCTCCCACCCTGGACACAAACTGTTCACCCCCCTCCCCTCCGCGCTCCATCAGGACCAGAACCTCTCTCCATCAGGACCAAAACCTCTCTCCATCAGGACCAAAACCTCTCTCCACCTCAACAAGGCCCGCCCCCCCCCCACTGACACTTTACCTCAGCCACAACACAGACTCTATGCATTACATAATGGAGATCACAGGATGGTAAATAATGCAATGTTTAAATATTGCTTACTGCACATATTTTATATTCTATAATTTATTGCATTCTATTTCGATGTAAATTACTGCTTTATTTTATTGCTATCTTACTATATTTGTATTAGTGTTCTTAATATAGTTTGCTATCTGTGTACTTTTTTTAATTTAATTTTTTTATTTGTATGTATGTACATATGTATGTATGTATGTATGTATGTATGTATGTATGTATGTATGTATGTATGTATGTATGTATGTATGTATGTATGTATGTGTGTGTGTATGTATGTATGTATGTATGTATGTATGACACCTAGTGAAATTCCTCATACGTGTGAACCTACCTGGCAATAAACGCGTTTCTAATTCTGATCTTTTTGTCCTCTAGGTTGCACTGCCACGTCTACAGTAGCGCAGAATGGACCGAGGAAACATGATTGGGCCTCAAGTTTTTTGCAGGCAACATACATTATCCTACAAACTTGGGATAGGAGGGTGAGTGAACAAGCTATCCATTGGTTGGAACCTACCATTGTTAGACATACTAAATCCTGCACACTGCTCCTTCAAATTGACAATGTGAACATATGTCGCCATTTTGTAAATCTTGTTATTTTCTGCAAACTACTTTAGCTTAAGTTTAGGGAGTGAGGTGTGACTGATGGTGATTCAGAACATAATTATGCTCTTTGTGAGCCATATAGTACCTACTACTGAGTTTGAATCCAACTCCTATAATGTATTTGATGTCTCTTCTCTGCCCTTGTTTCATGTCTCTCTGTAATCCCCTGTTGAAGAATAAAGCATGAACTTAAGCTAACAAAAAAGGTTAGGTTGGAATCAGGTGATGGTGAAGCTATAAGAAATAAACAAAAAAAAGACAACCTAATTGGTGAGCTTTAGAGATGCTCGGATGCAAATGTTATTACCTGGATAGAGCCAGGCTAGCCGTTTGCTCCTCTTTCCAGTCCAAACTGGCTGCTGACTGTAGCTTGTGTTACTGTACAGAGTGAGAGTGATTTTCTTATTATAACAGAAGTTGTATGGGATACACACACTCTCTCTCTTCCTCACGCTTATTTTTGTAATCTTGTCTTTCAGCTGCTGCTCGGCAGTTCGACCGCAAGCTGACCCACAATGGCTTCAGTGAAACTGAAGAAGTGGCTTCGTTATGCTCCAGAGCGCGAGGGAGGCATACCAAGGAACACAAGTGAAACGAACACAAGTGAAACAAACGCAAGTCCAACTTAGGGTACCCCACCACACTCTAATGTGGTTTCCTTGTGCATACAGTACAAAGGTTACCGCCTCATAGACAATACTGTTCTTTCATGGACAATAGACTGTTGTTCTTACAGTCAAAAATAAGTCAAATGTTTACAGCTTCGCCTTCATGGAAGACTTGAAGCTTCAGGCTGTTCTTGTTTGGAGTTGCACCAATGGTTCTTACACACCCTCTTTTTTTTTTATGGGGGTATCTTGTGTCACTGTATATTTGCACATACGATGTGTCCTCTGCATTTATTCCACAGCGTTTGGGGAGCAATAACTCAGGGACGCATTGCTGCCTGTTTTCTAAAATAAATTTGAATATTAAAGTCATGTTTTCTGTCGTTTTTAGTTTGATTTCATACATTTTGGGAAATATGGTAATTCAAGGTAATTTTGAACAAGCTAATAACAATCGTCTAACAACAATACATGGTGTAGTGTGTGTTTACAAGTTTGGACCACTTCATTCAGTACAGTATTGATGTTGCACTTGTTAATGGTCTGTTAAGATGTAGAACTATACGCAGAAAACTCATTGGTGAAAAACATTCACTTTTTTAATGTGTTACAGTATGCTTAGAAAAGTTGAATATTTTAATGTAAGTTTTACATTTAGATTCCCATTTAGATGATGGTTGAATCAATATTAGGGATGCACCGAATATTCGGCCACCGAAAATTATCGGCCGAAAATGGTTAAAAAGGCCCTTTCGGCTTTCGGCCGAAAGGGTTTTAGCACCGAAAAAATATCACCGAATGTCAGAACAGGCTTACGTTGGTAACCTAACGTGTTGTTGTGATGACGTAATAAAGACGCGGTGACCATGCTCGCGGCTGGCTCACAGGGGGGGGGGGGGGGGGGGGGGGGACATTGACCTTTGTCATCGAGATTGCCCTGAGCCTTTAACAAATCGTATTAAATAATCTGATGACAGACTGTAAACAGAATAGCTGAAATTTTAACAAACTAAATAACTCAGTTTCCTCTAATCATTAACCCATGTTTGTATAATGTAGTTAACTCCGTGTGTTGCTGCTAGCATACAGAACACCTGACGTGGAAACGTTACTCGTGGATGGGGCTACAGAGCTGCTAGAAAGACAGTCGAACCCGGTACATTCCTCCGTCTGCATGCGGTGCACTTTTGCTAAATGTTTAGACAAATTGCTCGTGCTTACATGCTAAACTCTTATTGCACTTATGGTAACAAGTATTCTCCACATCGAGACTGGTAAAGTTTAACCACACCTCGGAGCGCGTTCTCTCCGCCATCTCCGCAGTGTGCTCTGCTGCATGTAGCAGCTGCGTGTGTGTAAACTGCCCGCCCCCTCGCACACAGACGGGGGAGAGAGATCTCGTCTGATCGAAAATACATCATAGACGCATTTGTTGTCTTTGCATATTAGAAACGAGTTGGCGACACTAAGACTGCGATATAATGTTTTTTAGCAATAATACATGACATATATAAATGTACTGTATGCATTCAAAAGTGCTGAATAAATGTTTTATGGACCCATAATAGTGATTATTATTTAAGTTAAGTTTTGCCATAATCATGTCTATTTCCATAATCAGAACAACATTGGTAACAAATGTATACATTATATATATATATATATATATATATATATTTCTATTTCTATTAATCATTTTCGGCCTTTCGGCATTCGGTTTTCGGCCAACTGTTTCCTATTTTCGGTATCGGTTTCGGCCAAGAATTTCCCATTCAGTGCACCCCTAATCAATATTGATTCCTAACACTGATTCAATATAAAATCAACTACAATTTACATGAAGATTCCCATTTGGATGATGGTTGAATCAATGTTGATTCCTAACATTGATTCAATGTCAAATCAACCAAAAATGTGCATGTAGATTCCTATTTAGATGATGGTTGAATCAACATTGATTATATGTCAGTTATGGTTGAAAGTCCAACGTTTATTCAACATTAAAACAATTTGCGCTTTCTGTTTAATTTCAATGTCCGGGTTTCAACATGGATTCAATATTTCTGCCTAACCATATTTCAACATTGATTCAATCATATTTTGCTATCTGGGACACACACACACACTGTAAGGAGATGGGGCGAAACAGATGGAGTCAACAACTGCTGACTCATTGCCTAGGGTCCCACCCAGAAGTGAAACTGGCCAATGGAGAACTACCAGCTCACGGTATAGGGCTCGCCCAGAAGTGAAATCGCCAATAACAAATAGCTAGGGAGGAGCAACCGTCACAACTCCTCCCCACTTGTGTGTATAAATATTATAATGTTCATACTCGGCGCTGTCTTCTGACTGACTGTCGTGGTCGTATATCACACGGTGGTAGGAATTGAGCCCGGAGTACTCTGTATTTTGTACTATTGCAGAGTGCTCTGTATTGTGTATTGTTGCTTTTACCATTAAAACAGATTATTCTTTAACCTTTATTCTAGTGCTTTGAGTTCCTTCTTTTATAATTTGACCAGCTCATCAGTCATCAAGGGACGCGCGGAGCAGAGGTGAACCTTCCACCACCGCAATTGGGTGGTGCTCCAACAAAAGGAAACACACATTTAAAACGGTTTTGCCTGCCGTTTTTGTGTACAAAAGCATTCATTAATGGTTTGGAAAGTGGCGCTGTACCTTAATAATATAAAATATTGTATTTGCGTGCATTTCCTGTTTGGAAAGTGACAATATACTGAGAGTGGAAGTGTCCTGAGATTAGCGCCTGCAGGCAGGCTCCATGGACCTGTCAGCTCCGGACAGCGCAAAATGCGTACATGAAGCTCTACGTCATGAACGCAATAAATGTATTTTGATTTTATTTACATGTATATGAAACGGAACACATTTGTGTGTGCATTGAACACCACAAGTGTGGTTCCGAAAATACAAGTGTGACTCCTTTTGCGGATCATGAAATACAAGTGTGAATCCTTCTGTGTGCATGTGTGTATAATGAGGCTGTTCTGAGCCCATAGTATCCCACCGGCATCGAAATCCAGCGAAGTTCCCCAAAGTCGCTCTAACCTGACGAAGTTACCTCAAGCTGTGTGAGTGCACTGAGAAAATGTGTGTTTAAATAACTCTTTGACCCCCCCCATCTTTAACTTTCTTTTCCCCTCCAGTGTGCCTCCCTGCCTCTGATACTCCCTCACCTCTTCCCCTCAAACCACCCACTCATCTTCCTTTCCCCAAGTGAGGGTATTAGGTTCACACAGTAGAATATAGATGAATCCAGCATGGACACCTTTATTGATTTCTCCCACACCGCAGACACTAGGGATAATGAAAGGGTTTTCCTTGCTTCCCCCCAAGTAGCCTTGCATCATATTTCTTCTGGAGTTCTGGAAGTGGAAGACAGATGAAAGATTTAGGCTTTATGAAAGAAGTTATTAAACTCTTCTTGTAGAATATGCTCACTGTAAGCGGTATGTGGCTGAATTTACCGCATAATCCAATAGAGTCTGGTATGGAGTCAGATTTGGGTCAATATTCTAGCGCGTAAAACAAGCTACTCACGAGCGGAAAATGTGCTTTTACACGCGCATAAAATGACCCTCGCGAGCAGATTAAACCCCCGCGAGCGGCTCTGCGCTCGCTCGCGAGAGAGACAGCCCTCTTGCTCGCTCGCGGGAGTATCAGCCTCGCGGAGTCTGTCTTCGCGCGCGTGAAAAGTTTCTGGCACTTTGGGGCGGAGCCACTGGACTTTGATTGACAGCTGCCAGGAAACCCGGAGTTGCCAGGTTTGATAAATGCCTGAACTACCAAGAGCCGAGGAGTGACAGCTGCAAGATCAGTTGGACGAGATTGAATGGTAAAGTTGTCCATAAAAAACTATTATATTCGTAAAGTGTACAGCTTATATATATATATAAATTAATTTGATATGAAACAATATATTTTTGAGTGGGCTGTATCTGTCGAAACTTGCATATATATATATATATAAATATAATTGGTTGTAAAAATTGTTTTTTTATTTGCTTGATACAAAAGGACATTATTTTTAACCAATTGCTTTATTATCACGCATTTGTAATATTTGTATGCTAGAACTGTTGTATTCTTTTTGAAAAATAAAAAATAAATAGCTCACTTGTCATTCATTTTTATCCTTAATTATCCATCCAACATTGACAAGGTGGTCCTTGTGAAGAATCTCATCACTATATTCCCTCAGCTGAAAGTCATTTACAACAATAGTTTGCTGAAGATTAAGTTTGTTTTAACCAAGGTATAAGGTTTTTTTAGGTGTGATTTTATGAATTATCTATTCTGTCAACATTTGATGAATTAGAAAAATATTAATATTTTTAAATGTTAACAATTATTTTCTTAATGACATATTGTGCTAATGAAATCCTTGTAAATAAATGTCCAATGAATGTATTCTTGCATTCGATTTTTTGAATAAAAACCATATCCACCACCTGGTACTTCCAGTAATCGTCATTGACACACAATGTGCAGATATAACACAATCAAATGTTAATTCTGGTTAAAGAAATATAACACAAAATGTGCAGAAATAACAAATGAGTGTGTTCATCTTGGTTACACATTTATGACACACAATGTGTAAAATGTGCACATTGTGTGTTAGGGGCATGTAACACATTTTGTGTGTAAAAATGATTTACACATAAATAAACACAACACGTGTTGTCCCTGAGCACACTCTGTAGGTGTGTTGAAATTCAACACATGTTGTCATTTTTGACACATCCCTTCTAAGAGTATACAGCAGACAGCTATCAATTTTCGACAGATACAGCCCACTCAAAAATATATTGTTTTATATAAAATTAATTTATATATATATATATGCAATTTTCGACAGATACAGCCCACTCAAAAATATATTGTTTTATATAAAATTAATTTATATATATATATATATGCAATTTTCGACAGATACAGCCCACTCAAAAATATATTGTTTTATATAAAATTAATTAATTAATATATATATATATTAGCTGTACACTTTACGAATATAATAGTTTTTTATGGACAACTTTACCATTCAATCTCGTCCAACTGATTTTGCTGCCGTCACTCCTCGGCTCTTGGTAGTTCAGGCATTTATCAAACCTGGCAACTCCGGGTTTCCTGGCAGCTGTCAATCAAAGTCCAGTGGCTCCGCCCCAAAGTGCCAGAAACTTTTCACGCGCGCGAAGACAGACTCCGCGAGGCTGATACTCCCGCGAGCGAGCAAGAGGGCTGTCTCTCTCGCGAGCGAGCGCAGAGCCGCTCGCGGGCGCAGAGCCGCTCGCGGGCGCAGAGTCGCTCGCGGGCGCAGAGCCGCTCGCGGGGGTTTAATCTGCTCGCGAGGGTCATTTTATGCGTGTGTAAAAGCACATTTTCCGCTCGTGAGTAGCTTGTTTTACGCGCTAGAATATTGACCCAAATCTGACTCCATATCTGGCTGCAGACCGCAGCAAGGAGGCGGATCGTATAGGGGCGGATCCTATAGGGGC
This sequence comes from Gymnodraco acuticeps, assembly GCF_902827175.1. NCBI lineage: Eukaryota > Metazoa > Chordata > Actinopteri > Perciformes > Bathydraconidae > Gymnodraco > Gymnodraco acuticeps. The sequence goes on from NW_022991219.1 coordinate 4,315,943, forward strand.
GTTTCCTAAAGGGTTATGAACCCCGCCCCCACGTATTTCTTAAAGGTATATGACGCTCTCTGTTTCTCATTTATTTTAATGCTTTGAATTAATCATAAACGAACTTTGAAAAATTATAATTATAATTAATTTGCATAAAGAATGAAGAGTATACAACCCACAGAGAAGACAAATTCATAAATTGTAGGCATATCATTTTTCACTGTTTGTGCAGTGGTGGTAATTATTATTCAAATCAATCAACTACGTTTTATGGAAGATATTGCTGTATCATTTAACAACATGAGTAGAGGTTTCTGTTCACCTAAAATACTGAAGTTTAAGTTACTGTCCTGATGTGTATCATGCATTTGTTCATGTTGTGTCTGGTGGTAAGATTAATTAAAAAAAAATATATATATACAGTACATACAAAGAGGAAAGTCTTTATTAAACAAACATTTTATTGGCTGTTCTAATTATTATTAACCCCATTTTCTTGGAAGGTGCCTCCAGCATCATAGAAACAGTCAATGCTGCAGAATCCTGCCAGCTCATCTTCCGAGTACATCCCAGAGAGTTGTCCTCTGCGCCCATGTCCCCTGTAGCCTTCCGAGTCCTTGTACCGGTTGCGGCACTGTATGCAGCTGGAGATCTAGAACGGGATCCTGTAGGTCTTGGTGTACTCCACAGAGTACTTCTTCCAGGTCACCACACCTGATGAGAAAAGAAAAGAAGGACTCAATTGTTTAAAACGTAGGTTCAGGTTATTTTTTATTTAAGCCAGAAGCCTACAGCTGCCACCCAAAAAAAACCTTTGCGCTGGCCTTTCTTCAAGCCAGACAAGCAGTCATGTCACCTATAGCTTATTGTGGTTCTATAAGTGAGTGACTTTACCTGTAGCATAGAGATGCTGTGCACATAACAATGTGGGAGTCTAAATGAAAGCGTATACAGCATGGGCGGCCATGGCTGAAGGGTTAGTGAGCCCGACTGGGAAGCCTCCAGGGGGCCTCAGAAATGTGTCAAAGTGTCCCTGAGCAAGACACTTAACCCCAACTGCTTACCCGAGGTGCACCCCCATAGCACCCACTGCTCCTGTTACATGCAAACACCTCATTTCACTGTGTATGCAAATATACAGTGACAAACCTGAAGAAATAACCAGCAAGCTAGTACAAATCAGACATTTTCAACCCATGATAAATCTAGAGCTCTAGACACAATTGAAATAAAGCTAGTCTGTTGGTCCTGTCCTTAAACAATAGCATCATGCTAAGTTAGCATTTAATACCACAAACATTTTTACCACATACAACTATTATTTACTTTATTAACGCTTAACGAGGTTGGACAGTCGATGTTGTACTTTGATAACGAGACAATTGTGTGTTAAGAAAAATGACATTACAATAAATATAAACATGCATCTCTGGAAAATACTATTACCGCTGTTTCAACTTGTTGTTCGGTCATCGTGAAAGAATTAATGACTTATTCTGCGAGGATTTATAAAAGCAGCTGGAATCCCTTAAATTGCATTACTGCCACTTACAGTATGTATTTCTGCTGAGTGTCATTATTCTATTGGATAAAAAAAGTTAGGAAACGCCCCTATAGGATCCGCCCCTATACGATCCGCCCCTATACGATCCGCCTCCTTGCTGCGGTCTGCAGCCAGACCCATCTCGCATAATCAGCAAAATGGCGCAGATTTTTAAAAGGCCGCATATTTATCAAAAGGCCGCATAATCCCCGCATTATTCCACACAAAGTTGAGAAGACAAAAAAGTTAACTCGTCTTGAAGTGATGATGATGATAACGCGACGTCATCAGCTCGCACATCACAGAAGGTATACAACACCGTAGAGTGAACGTGTGGAACTCACACGAGAGAGAAAACACCAAGATGAAACAATCTAATCCATCTCATTTACCGACGAACATTTCTGCTAAAGACCGGGCAAAGCAGTACCCCGATGTCTTGCACGAAAGTGGGGGGAAACTATTCTGCACCCCGTGCAACTGTGTTGGAGCATAACGGCCCGTCTACACTACAGGCATAACAAAATCTTGAAGCTGGGCGTGTCTGAAGCTTGGCGATTTTTTGCGAGCAACGCGACCAACAACCAATCACATGAATCTCCCGCCCCCGACATACAAAGCAATAGCAATGTTAAAACGAAGTAAACTGGATATAAAATCCCCAAACAGGCGAAAACCTACCAGTTTCACCCACTGTCTCTGCCACCTCCCTCCATGCCTGGTTCCTCCGGTTTGTATCCCGGTAAATAGTTCTGGTCGGAAAGAACCGGGTGATTTGCTACCGTAATTTCTCGATTGGAATATTAGTCTAGGACCTGGGTTAGATATGTATGCACTTAATTTAGGAGAGAATATCTCAATTGTTCTAGACTAATATGACCCCACTGAACAACTTGGGATGTGTGCCAAAATCTCTATCCGGGACGAAAAGCCCCAAAATTACCACGCCCTTTTTTAAATGACCACGCCCATTTTCATCGGAAGTGCTACTTCCGATATAGCTGTATCTTCTAAACCGTTTGAGCTACAGATTTTCTGAGGTGCTCAAAATGTTCAGAATGGCCACATCTAGGGGGAGGGGGGTATTAGAAATTACTAATTTGATATTTTACGAGAACATTCGGTCCACTTATTACCATACAACTACCCAAGTACTGGAAATTGAGTTATCCTCTCATGAATTATGTGCATACATGCCTATCTTAACTTAGGTCTTCTACTAATTAATATAACCATTGAATTATATAAAACTAACTGCTTTTTGTTTATTCATAGCACCAGTGCTAAAAGCTGGAGAGAGTATGAGAGAAAGACTTATCCATCCAGTTTAACAGAGATAATATCTCACTGAAGTACAGCGAAATGGTAAGACAAGCTTTAATTTTTTTATTTACCTACCTCTTCTTTCTGTGGGTATGCCAAGTAGTATATTGTATGGTGATACTGATAACCCATGCCATCGATAATTTTAAACATGTTTCTTTTATTTTCAGGATGTGGTAACGCTCGCTGCTCCTTCTGCTACACCTAAGCCGATCAAGCCGATCGATCTCGAGGAGTGCATCCTATGCCAGAAGAAGAACCGATCTGAGTACCTCTCTAGTGGTGAAATCGGCAGGGGTTATATTGTTTCGCTTGCCAAACAAACAGAGAGTAATGACACTCGAGCTGCTAGGGTTCTTCGACTGACCGTGCAAGAGCAGGGTATCATGAAATACCACACCTCATCTTGCTACAGAAGTTTTCAAAGGGATATGGCTAAGACTGACAGCATAACCCAACCACTAGAACAATCAGAACCATCTCAGCAGGGGCCTATTAATGATACATCTGAGCGACACAGCAAGCGATTTAAGTCCAGTGTAACTACAAATGTCTGTATCTTTTGTGGTTCGGATTGCAAGACATTTAAACAGAAGAAAATACACACATTGTTCAGAATCTGTGAAAGGCCCATGGCCCAAAAACTACTAAATGCGGCCATGTTGTTCAAGGACCATGTGTACACTGAAACAGCGGCAATGTGTAAGCTAGATGATGTTTTTGCGGCTGATATCCGATATCACGACCAATGTTGTAAAGTCTATTTCAATAAATATCATGCTAAAATTGAGGAAATACTGAAAAACCTCAAAATGGAGGAGTCGGTAACAGCCGGAGACAACTCCTTCAAGGCTAGATTTGTAGCCCTTGGGATTGACTTTAGTAGGTCAGCACACAGTCTGACTTCCATCAGAGACAGGCTAAATGAAGGTTCAGCTGGAATAGTGTCAAACAGAACTGTAAAGCAGCTGATCATCGAGATGTATGGAGACGCCGTCTGTTTTACATACCCAAGTAACAAACGAATATCCCAGATGGTACAGCATCAGAACCCTCTACCTCAGCAACAGAGTCAACCACTGTAGTATCTGATGTGATACACACTTCCACGGCAACAGACCCATCAACCTTGACAACAGGCCCCATCGCCATGGCAGCAGAACCAACTTCCAACACAACGAGCTCCACTACTGCAGCAGCAGAAGTCTTGGATATGTCAACAGACCCCTCTCCCACAACAACTGATAGCTCCACCACAGCAACAGACTTCACTGGGTCCACCAAGTCAATAGATTCAGACTATTTTCTGTGGATAGTCAATCGCTTCTCCAAAAGAGCGACACATGAGAGTGACTATGTCCCAGGATTTACAGCTCTGAGAAGTGCAACTGTGAATAGCACCTTTCATCCTACCACCACAATTCTTACCCCCATCCTTCCCTATCCAGCTACAACATACGATGCAATCTTCACCACGATGATTAACTTTCAGGATGCTCTGAAACAGAAGGGTGATACCTACGGTGGGTTGTGGGCCGACGAAGGTGTGTACCGTATTGCCAAGGAAATTCAGCTCATGAAACCAGACCAGTTTAGCAACATATTCCTTGGTCTAGGTGGGTTTCATATGGAGAAGATTGTGTTGGCCTGTCTTGGTACATATCTGGAACCCTCTGGAATATTTGCTGTTCTAGTTGAGACCGAGTGCTATGGTACTGATGTCATCAAGACTGTGATCTCCGGTTCCCACTATTCCAGGGCCCGCACTGCCCATTCAATGATACACGAGGTCCTCACATCTATGATGTTGGAAGCATTCCTCTCCAAATACCCTGAGAGACGAACGGAGCTAGAGGCACTGCAGGTCAACTGCCAGTCCAAAGACCTCATGGCCGAAGAATGGAACACGACAAAGGAGCGTGCTGACACCATCCAAGCAGCCTTTCAAGTCTACCTGAAGGAAAGGGCATCGCTGTCCCAGTCCTTTGATTACTGGAACACATACGTTTCCGACCTGTACCCAATAGTTAGGGATCTGACCAATTTTCTGTGCTCTGGAGATTGGATTCTCTACCTCAGTGCTATGGAGAGGGCAACTTCACTGTTCTTCTTTTTTGGGAGAACAAACTACTGTCGGTGGACACCATTATTCCTGCAGGACTGCTATCAACTGAAGGATAAGTTCCCACTACTGTACGACTCCTACATGCATGGTGGATTTGTCGTGAACACCACCAAGAAAGGTAGTGGAGTGCCGTTTGACCAGGCGCTAGAGCAGTGCTACAACCGGCCTGCCAAAGTGAGTGGGGGGATAATTAGTATCACCAGGAAGAAGGAAGCAGTAGCTCTGTGGGGTATCATCAAGCATAAGAAAGACCAGTACGTTGACCTCCTGAAGATGAAGGATGATGTAGAAGGAGAACTCTCACTTCACCACGACTTCAATCCGAGTACTGCAACTAAGATAGTTGGGATGGTGCAAGACATAGCAGAGTATCTCCTGAAGGTATGCAGTCCTCTAAAAGACCAGGTAGCGCTGAAGAATATTCTCACTGGAGGAATTGTGACCAACGTAGACATAGACAAGTTGTTGTGCTGTATGAAGGAGGGCAGCGCTGCTTGTGCTAAATTTATCGATGAGCGACTCAGAAATAGGTCGATATCGATACACTCAACTATTAGCAAAATCAAGTTTACGTCCCCTAAGACCACCTTGAATTTGGCTCCCAAAGTAGACATCAAAGATGAGACAATCAAAGCTCTCATGTTTATTGAGTATGGGTGTCACCGGGGATTCACTGTTGAGGAGCTACTCCAGCATGAGATCACCAACTCTGCGTTCTTCTTGGTTGACAAAGATGGTTACTTGAGGAAGAGTGCCAAATCACAACTTGGGACTGAGCTGCTGAAGTTGTGCCCACTAATAGATAAAAAAGGTCCAGAAACATCCCCACAAACCCACGCCATCATTATCGACTTCATGGCCTTGGTGAGAAAGGTCCCCTTAAAGAAGCTTGATCCGCCCGTCAAAAACATTCCATGACTTTGCTATTGCCTTGACATCTATGGTCACCAAAGCTGGGCACAACTGTGATGAGATCCACATCGTTTTCGACACTTACAGAGAGGATAGCATCAAGAATGGAGAGCGGGAGAGAAGAGGGAAGTCAAAGGAAATGGTTGTCCTTGATATGATATCACCGAACCAAAATGTCCCAGTGGTGTTAGAGAACTTCTGGTCGTCTTCCATCAGCAAAACTGCTTTCCAGGCATTCTATGTTGAGTGGCTCACCACCAATTACCAAGGTACCAAACCTCTATACCTTGGTATATCACCACAGGCATGGACGGTGTCAGCTGGGTGTGCTTCTCCATTCCCTCGGCTCAACTGCACACACGAGGAAGCTGACGACAGGATGATGTTCCATGTGCAGGACATTCTAAGCCACCGGTCAGGACCTACATCCATTACGCTGTCATCAGGTGACACAGATGTCTTTGTGTGCCTGTTATACCACATCACAGTCAATTGGAGAGATCTTGGTCTCAAAGAGCTCTGGCTCGTCCGCAACTCAGGAGTGAGAAGATCAATATTACCACTCCACGATATCTGCTTAGCGCTGGGAGACGAGCTCACAAAGTGTCTCCCAGCACTCCATGCGCTGACTGGGTGCGATACAACCAGCAAGATATCAACTAAACTTGCAGCCCTGAATGCTGTCCGCAATCCAGAAAATTCCTCTCTGATCCTGAATTTCGACAGTCCACAGCTAACAGAAAATGCAATACAGCTGGCAGAGACATTCTTGGTCAAGTGTCTCAAACCATCAACAGACCTGAAGACATTTGACGACCTGCGACTCGCTGCATTTGATAGCAATGCCCTCAAGATGGACTTCGAGAGAACCACTTGCACATCAACTAATGCAAGAAAACATATCCATAGAGGGTATCACCAACAGCAGCTGTGGGTCCAAGCCCCATTTAGAGACGCCACCTCGATTATGAATGCAGAGAATTATGGTTTTGTAAGATTGGGTAGTTCATTAGTCCCTGAGTTTGTGATCTCAAAACCCGAAGGCCTGCCAGAGCCCTGCATATGTGGCAAGTGTGCTCGCAAGAATGGGTGTCCCTGCAGGGTAGCTGGGATCAAGTGTTGCAAGTACTGCAAATGCAAGGGAGGTGATTGTTGTAAAAACCCTATCACTGAATGAGCACTGCTCATCATCCTCATACGGGGACCTGGACTCTGTTGTCTTACTCTTCATGTTCCTCACCCTGGTTTACGTGACACATAAACAGTACTAATGTGGTGTTAAATAAGTATTGTTGGCTGTTGGGTTATTTAAGCTCTCTACATGACACAAATGTTCTAACTTTGCTCTAAGTCCAGAAAGTTTAAATTAATAAATATAATGGCCATTCCAGTGTGTATAGGTAGTTGTATGTAAGTTGACCTATTAACGGTTTTTAGCCATTTCTAGTAAAATATGAACATTTTGAGGACCTCAAAAGCAGTCTTGTTAGTTTATAATTCAATGGTTATATTAATTAGTAGAAGACCTAAGTTAAGATAGGCATGTATGCACATAATTCATGAGAGGATAACTCAATTTCCAGTACTTGGGTAGTTGTATGGTAATAAGTGGACCGAATGTTCTCGTAAAATATCAAATTAGATATTTCTAATACCCCCCTCCCCCTAGATATGGCCATTCTGAACATTTTGAGCACCTCATAAAATCTGTAGCTCAAACGGTTTAGAAGATACAGCTATATCGGAAGTAGCACTTCCGATGAAAAGGGGCGTGGTCATTTAAAAAAGGGCGTGGTAATTTTGGGGCTTTTCGTCCCGGATAGAGATTTTGGCACACATCCCAAGTTGTTCAGTGGGGTCATATTAGTCTACAACAGTTGAGATATTCTCTCCTAAATTAAGTGCATACATATCTAACCCAGGTCCTCTACTATATGAGGAAATGAACTGCGGTCTGGCTCTCCCAGCTTGCACGCGGTTTGATTGGCTAGCACTTGTACTGGCGGGAATTGCAAAAACGGGATTTGATTGGCTGACGCCAGCTTCGAGCAAGCATCGAGCCTCAAAAGTTGAACATTGTTCAACTTTTGACGCCGATAGACGCTCGCGATGCTTGCAGCGCCTTGTCATGCTACCCACAATGCAGTTCGGCGAAGTTTGAAAATATCCTACGTCACCCCATTCAAATGAATGGGCGAAGCGTTGAAAGCATGTGTGTGTGTGTGTGTGTGTGTGTGTGTGTGTGTGTGTGTGTGTGTGTGTGTGTGTGTGTGTGTGTGTGTGTGTGTGTGTGTGTGTGTGTGTGTGTGTGTGTGTGTGTGTGAGAGAGAGAGAGTGTGATTAAAATAGCCCAATTGCTTTTACAATAAATAAACATTGAATGTGTTTAATTGAATAGTAAGGGGTTTAACGTTAGTGGCAGGTTGTGTGTGAGAGATAATAAATAAGACAGCCCAATATTTAAAAAAAAATATTTAGCATATTTTGCAACTTTCCGCATATTTCGCAACTTCCCGCAATTTCACCGCATAAAATCACATAAAAACCCTGTATGTTTAATCGCATAATCAAGGATTTTTGCCCGCGTTTTTCTGAAGGGTCTAATTAGCTATTTGCTGTTGCCTTAGTATGTTTTCAAATATTTCGTTAAATGTGATCATTTACAACCTGACTTGTGTTCCCTCAATTTACATAAAAGCAGGCTTATCTTTTCTTTTCTAGCAACTACATTTTTACAAGGCGGCTGTTATTAGCAGATTTGATCAGAATAACAATCAAGTTTATTTCCCAACAAGTCCTCCAACTCATACGACCAAATAGGTAGATTGTTTAGCAGCTTATTACGACCTATAGTCACGTTTTAAAGTTTAGCACCTCTAGTGGTCGTGTAAGAAACAACAATTTGCGGCAATTGCAAACGCTCCGGAGGGTCGTATATTCACAAATAACCCTCTCTGGATGTTACGATGTGAGGTGCAGGTGAAAAAACAATACGTGGAGAGAGGGTTTTCTTTAAAAAATAAACAGGCGTTTTATTTCTTAGCCTTCCATATTCTTTTAGAGGAACACAAAACTTCATGCCTGGTGCTGCGTTCACCAGCAAGGAACAAACACAAATGCCCCCCTCCCCTTTCTTCCCAACCACATTTATAAGAGACTGCCCGCCTTCCCAATCCAACCTGGCCAATCAGGTCATGGCTCTGAAAGCGGAGTGAAGGGTTGAATACAAAATTAAACACTGTTGTCTACATTTAATAAAACCCTAAAGGTTTAAGTAAATTCATAATTGCATCAACATAAATATGGTACCTTCAAAATCAACAAGGTCTGCTTAAAACGGATCATTTTTAACCTAATTGACACTCATACTGTAAAGGAATATTTTAGTCTTGTTAAAGTATATAGAGTTTAGTGACTTGTCCTCGGGAATCTGTTTCTGGTTAAAGTGTTTTCCTGCTCACTGGAATGTGATTCTGCGTGTAATACTCAGGAGGACAGATCAAGAGGCCCTTTGACTTCCTGTGTGGGTGAAGGGCTTGAGGCACTTAAGGAGGGGCAATATATGCAGTCTTTGTCCTTGGTGTCTGGTAATGATTAGGGGAAAGGGCGGGCTGTTTAGACCCCTCCTTTAAAAGATATATAGAGATGTTTCTGTCTTTTCTGTTAGAGCTTGCTGGTATCTTACATGAAAGTGTGATATACTGTGATCTCTCCGGCCGTACGAATCCTCAATAAATATCAGTGTATTGACTAAGGCGAATCCAGTTTCCCTCATTTCATGATTGGCATCAACAAGTGCAGCAAAGAAGTTTATTCTTCACAATTTGCGTCACGGAACAGGATACCAACAGATCTTCAGAGCTGGTGAGTGTAATTTCAAATCTATATTTTGACATAGCCTTGCCAGACTCTGTGATTGACGGTATCAAAAATTACCTGTGGAACAGACAGATGCAATTTTTTTGGTTTCCTCTGTGTGTGTGCACGGCAAATATTTGGAGAGACCTTAAAGAGGGCATCAGTAATGTGGAACTTCTGTTCAAAAGCAATGTAAAGATTTGTACTGAAACGAATCGCCGAATTCTGGAGATTTCAACGGTTTAACTAGTTAAATCAACTCGCCTCGAAATCTCCCTGTTGCTGCTGCACGAGGGTGTGGGTAATTCCCCTCCCCCCTGTGGAGAGCAGCACACGAGGAGAAACAGACCACAGTGTCGTATTCTTCTTAAATCGCACCATTATGAGTTTTGGAACTAAACAGAACTATTATTAACGGGAACGGTGATACGAAATATTACGTCACGCTGTGTTTCATAAACTGAGGGGTTGTTGAATTTGGCTGTTGTTAAAATAAAGGGTATTGAATTAATTAAAAGTCTCTGCTCTCCGGATCGGGGAGGGCAGAGCCCCACTAAATTAGCATAGTGGTTGTTGATTGAGAATAAAGTAGTTATTACTCTTCAACAGATTCCGTTCTTAGCACCTGTACAAGTATATATGGGTAAGAAGGCACTCATATTAAACAGATATTTCCCTACCCCCGCTGAAGTTTCCCTAATTCGGATTAAATTAAGCTGGATGAGTTTAGCTGTCACCTGATATTTGTTGCGGGTTCATGTTTGTTTGTATAATTGTTTCGTGTTTGTTTGTCTACCCGCCGTCTTGTGCATGCTTTGTAACAACTAATAATGAATCAGTCCACAGCCAAGGTAAAATGAACTAAACTTTAGTTATCTCACCAAAAGTAAATTACTTGAGAAAAATGGATGATGTAGGGATGTAAAGCAAAATTATACATTGTAATATACATTTCTGCAAAAGGAAAATAAATAGCAAAAGAGTGTTTTTATGTCCTGCGTCTGTCTTACACCCGGGAACGTCAGAGGCATCACTGCGGGTCATAAATACTAAGCCTGAGGAAATCAGGGTTAAAAAATAAATAAATAAAAAAATCTGTCTGCTCAAATAGGTCAATGTTATATTATTTGTTTCATTTATTCTTAATCTATGTATTGTATGGTAATAATGAAAATAAAAAACGTAATGTATTGAACACATTCCGAAACAAAGCAGATAAGCACAATAGAATTGTGATTGGAACCTTTTGCACTGTTGCTGCAAAATGAAAACTTTTTCATTATCTGTTCCAACTGGCCACTGGAATGAGATAATTGATATAAGTTGAAGTTCAATTACAGTTTTTAAATATAGTTCAACATTCTTTATTAAACTGTTTCAAATTATTTCTACTCAAAATCTTCCTCTTTCTCTGCTCTGCTTGGTGCTGCAGAAGAAGAAAAAAACGCAAGACACGGGGTCAGAGACAGGCGTGACCTCTGGAAGGAAAAGATAATCTGAAGCAGACCACAGCACGGCGCGTTGGGGTTTTTTATGGCCTCAGCACAAAGGAAGATCTAATTGCAGCAGTCAGTTTTTTGGCAGCACTGTTGAGCATTTTGAAAATGTATTTTCATGCCTCTGCAAGGCTTAGTCTTTCTATCTGTATAGCCACTGGTGTTAAGTAACTAAGTTCATAAACTCAACAAGTACTATACTTGGGCACAATTTTGAGATACTGGTACTTTATTTGAGTATTTAAATGTTTTGCTACTTTATTCTTCTACTCCACTACAGTTCAGTGGTACATGGTGTATTTCTACTCCACTACATGTATTTAATACCTTTTAGTTACTTTCAGATCTGGATGAATGATGTGAAATATAATCAAGTGTTGAATCAGACTTTAGTTCCACCTGGAGTAAATCCACAAGCTACCCTGCAGTATACAAAGTCATTCAAACTAGCTGCACCTTTACCAGCTTTGAGAACACTTTCATGATCAATCATTATAAAACACATCATATATAGTATTCTGAAATAAACCAATCTGCACAGTGACTACTTTTACTGTCGCTATTTTCACTATATTTTGATGACAATACTTTTATACTTTTACTTGAGTAACATTTTGAATGCAGTACTTTTACTGTAACTTAGTATTCCTACACTCTGGTACTTCTACTTTTACTCAAGAACAAGATCTGAGTACCTAAGCTAACGTTAGCCAGAAACCTTCCATTTTGACACACAGAACAATGGGGTAATGTAAAGTAATTCACACAGCCTCTTCCCTCTGTGAGGAGCAGCAGGTTCAGCTTCATTTAAATATGTCGTGTAGTAATAGATGGATTTATTTTTTCCTCTCAAGAGAGAATGTGTATTTTATGTTAGTATTTCAAAAAATCTCCTGGGGGAGAATCCCCCCAGACCCCAAGCGGGGGTTGGGTTTTCAGCATGTCAACTCTTTCACTTGTGAGGAAATGGCAGGATTGGCTCCAGGTCGCCCTTTTTATTTACTACAAGACAAATGTGCCTTTTTATTTCATACAGTTCAATTTGGATTGAGACAGGAAAATAATCTAAACCTCACGCGTGGCGTTTCACTGTCAAGGGGGCGATATAGCGTGTATGTAATTACATTTCAAATGCTGATTTGAGCCCCACCACTGTATGGGTTAGCCCTACCATAGATTACCCAACACAAATACTCGGGAGCCGATAAGTCAATTAATTGCTTATCGCGACAGGCACACAATAAAACAGTGGAAACAATGTGTTTGACTTTCATTAGTGAATGAAACTGTGCCCCTTTTTATAGTCTGTGTCCAATATTGTGTATTTGTATATATATTATATATATATATCCTAAATATATGCTAAGGTCCCGCTACTGACACGATAGCAGTCACTTCGTGCGCATGGGTGTAATTAAACCCATTATATCAAAATCTCACTTAGCCAGGTACCCAAAGTTAGCAACCCTGCCCATACCCCAATAATATTTTATTGCAGATCTACATGAATCACACAAACGACCTATTTTGGATTCAAAATGGCAAATTTCGCCAAAAGATGACAAGTTTGCATTCCTGCTTGCTATCGTTTTCATCACAGAGCTGGGGAAAATGGTGTATTGATTACTGATCTGTGCATGTCCAATTTTTTTAACTGACTTTAGTTCTAATGTTAATGTTAATTTGATTTCAACCCATAAGTAATTATTTAAATTAACACAACATTCCACATGATGGATTAGTGTTCCACATTTTTCCCACTAATTTGTTTATGATTAGGCCAATGGTAAAGAGAGACATTGATGACCCTTTGTCCTTTTTGTTAGCACGTGGTTCCATTTTGTCTAATAGCTTTGGACAGCTTCACTAAGAGTCACCCAGTTCTGCTCTGCTGCAATCCGGCTGAGTGCAGTCACAGAGATGCTATGGCTGCTCTACATGACATTAATGGTTTGGTCCGAGAATGGGCACCACTTCCTGCTCCCAGAGAGAATGACGGGCCTCAAACTGGACTTTACAGCCGTTGATACTGTCTCACATGGGTCTGCTCCCCCCCACCGAGCCATGAACTGAAAGCTTGACGTCTGCTCTGAACACTTGGAACTGTCACACCAGCACCAACCCTTGGGTCAGTTAGATGAGACTAACGGCTTCACTTAGGGCATATGGGTCAGAAATATGACTCTCGTTACCACGGAGTGGGTTGTTTGTTTTTTTAAGGCTATTCATAGCCAGTTAATGGACCAGCACCAGAGGCGTTCCCATACACACAGGCGTTGGAGCTGTTCTTCATGAAATCCCAGAAGGATGAAGTGCTCTGACAAACAGTGCCATCTTTGCGCAAAATGATTATACAGGAATGAAAAGTCAATAAAGAAACATGTTGTTAAAATTTTATTTTTTTTTCGGGCACCCTCCCCCCCCCACCCGCTGCAACCACCCGCCCAAGTATATTTCAGATCTGTGGGAAACACTGCATACTGCTATGCAGAGTGAAGAGCCCCTACTATTTTAAAATAGGCCTAATGTCAGGGGCCTCTTACTGTCTACTTCTGCATGTATTCACATTATATGGACCATTTTTCCACCTGGTGAAACTAGAGGCTGCACGGAACTCAGGCTACAATACAACCATTTTGTTCTGCTCTAACGATTCAATTTATAGATTCTACATCAAAATAGTTCGTTTTATTGTTTCCAATGATAACGTCACCTTAAGTGGAGGAATGCAAACCTGTTTTCAAATGTAAGGTTTTGAATTTCTTTGACATTTCTCAGTAATGACACCCTCAGACGCCCACTATCATTTATGCTATGCCTTCAGTGGTAACTCAGATGCTTACATGGACTTGTATGTTTTTACTTCATATCTAACAGAAGTAAGAGAGAAAGAGATGGGGAAGTGAGTAAAGAGGGAGATGAACAGTGTTGGGAAAGTTCACTTTCTACATGAACTAGTTCAGTTCACAGTTCACACATTTTAAAATGAACTAGTTCAGTTCACAGTTCACAAATTTTAAAATGAACTAGTTCAGTTCACAAATTTTAAAATGAACTAGTTCAGTTCATAGTTCATAATTCAACATTTGTAACTAAAGTTCATGGTTTCAAAAATGAACAAATGTATAGTTTATAGTTATTTTTTCAATACGTTGCTGCAAGCTATTATTTGTCAAAATGATTGCCACAACCCATATAGAACCACAGACAGCAATCAGAATACTGGCATTTCCATAACGCTTTGCTGCCGCCCATTCAGTCCACACTAGTAGCAGCTGCAGCTTTCATCTCTACAGTATATTTTCAAAAACATGAGGAAAAACGTGCTGCTTGAATGGTCTTTATTAAGTATAATAATCTAAATATACTTAAAAGTACCAAAAGTGAAAGTAGTCATTGATCAAACATATAACATAAACATGTGCCGACATAACTCTGTACTAACACAACACGAGGTAGGAACCAGGCTGAGGTATGAAACTAAGGTTACAGGCAAACGTTAGATTTTTTCCGTCTGAGTCAGTACTGACTTTAACGTAAAACTCTTTTAAATGCTCATACGCCGACGCCGTAGAGTCTGACTCTGAGCGAGTGCTGCTGCAGCTGCTCTCGGCTTCGTCCATACTAATTCATTCATTCATTCAATGCTCGCCGGTTCAGCGGTTCCACATTGTTTGTTGTGAGGAGTCTGATGACGTATATTTTAGTGCGACAGCCAGGCGTCACAGGCAGCTTGCTGTTGCCAAATTGGGTGGTTTTCCGCATTATTTTTAAGCCTGTTTACGGTGTGTTTTAACTGGGTTTTCGGCTGAAAGGCATATGAAATATGGCACCCTTTTGAACGCCGTTATAATACAGTGCTGAGAATGAACGCACTTTTGAACGCCGTTATACAGCGCTGAGAATGAACGCGTTCTCAATTACGTTCATCTAGCGGAAATACAGTACGTTCAGTTCACGTTCGCCCAAAATATGAACGCGTTCAGGTACATCACTGGAGATGAAGAAGAGAGAGGGATGAGAAAGAGAAAATAGAAAGAGATGGGGAAGTGAGTAAAGAGGGAGATAAGAGGGAGATGAAGAAGAGAGAGGGATGAGAAAGAGAAAATAGAAAGAGATGGGGAAGTGAGTAAAGAGGGAGATGAGAGGGAGATGAAGAAGAGAGAGGGATGAGAAAGAGAAAATAGAAAGAGATGGGGAAGTGAGTAAAGAGGGAGATGAGAGGGAGATGTGGAAGAGAGGGATAGGAAGGAGGAGAGATATTTATCCTTCAATTTTGCGGCGGTTGTCTCATCAATCATAGTTGACACCATATCAAGAGCAGCGGGGAGTATGAGATCCTCGGCTATTGTGTGTGGTTTCTTGCACTTTGCAATTCTGTATGGAACTAAGTATGACGCCAATTGTGCTTTGCTGTTCACTGACGCAGCATTTACCATGCGATTTCCCTGCTTATAGTATTCGCTTAATTTTGCCTTGAAGAAGTCGAGTGGCTTCTTGACGTGACTGGGGTGTGATGTCTCTATGTGTCTTCTTAATTTGTTTGGTTTCATACTGTCCGCGGCGAGGGTTTTCAGACACAAAACTAGGGACACCAGGGTGGGTGGAGGGGGTCTGGAGAACTGGTTTTGGGCTGTCAACCCAGGAGCACAGTGGAGGGCCCGTAAGGGATCTCGGGCGGACGGCCCGGGGGCAAGGCAGAAGCCGAGAAGGGGGACTCGGGCGGACGGCTTGGGGGCAAGGCAGAGTCCAAGTTGGGGGTCTTGGGCAGACGGCCCGGAAGGAAATGCAGAGTCCATGGAGGGGGTCTCGGGCGGACGGCCCGGGGGAAAGGCAGTGTCCATGGAGGGGCGAAGACCACAGCGGGCGAACTCAGGGGGCCGAGCATGAGGGCGAAGGCAGCGGCAGGAAGAGTCAGGGGGCCGGGCCCGAGGGGGTGAAGACCGCGGCACTCAGGGGGCCGAGCTCGAGGGCGAAGCAGCAGGCGGCGACGGAACAACTCCGGAGGATGGGCAGGAAGGCGCTGACGGGACAGCTCCGGAGGCCGGGCAAGAACCAGAACCGGTGGGACAAGCTTCGGCAGGATCCCCCACGGAAGAGGTCCAGGAGTTGGCAGGTCCCCCGGCGAGGCAGGTGGCTGCGGAGCCTTCAACGGAACAGGACATAGGGTTGGCAGGACCCCCGGCAGAAGAGTAGTCAGCGGGACCCCCAACGGGACAGGACATGGAGCTGGCAGGACCCCCAGCGGAACCTCCAACGGCACAGGACATAGGGTTGGCAGGACCTCCGGCAGAAGAGTAGTCGGCGGGGCCCCCAACAGGACAGGACATCCCCCGGAGAACATCAATGCGCACTCCACCAGAGGAATGTCCTCCTCCACGGCTTTGCACGAAGACATTTGCACTGCTGCATCTTGGTCTTCCCCCTGTTCATTTACTCAATTGTATTTGAGGGATGTCTCCCATTCCTCTCTGACACACCCTGTACGGAGTGTGTTGTCAGAGTGAGTGACGTCAGGGATCCAGCTGTGCGCCTCTCTCCTGCCTCTCGGCACGCAGAGAGCGGCCCTTTTTCCCTCTTATGAGAGGGATGTTTCCTTTTTTCCTCTGACACACTTTGTACGGAGTGTCTTGTCAGAGTGAGTGACGTCAGGGATCCAGCTGTGCGCTCTCCTGCCTGTCTGCACGCAGAGAGCTGCTGTTCCCCCTCTTTTTGTCACTGGGCAACGTATGACCTTCGTCTCTACTTTCTCACAGCGGCAGGTATGTATTGTTCCCAGCCTTCGTCCCCTCATGGAAAATATTCATGTTGTGCTATATTCCAGGGACGGCGATGCGTCATTACGCATGGCGCAATAGGCATGTGTTATTATCTGAGCAGGTGTGTCTGTGCTTCTAGTACCGGGCGGACCCAGTGGGGCGCAGACTACATCATGCTTCGCCCTTAACCCAATAGCGATAGCATTAGAGGGCGAAGCCATATACGAAATAGAACTGAAGTTACCTACTGTAACTCCAGCTTCTATGAGTATTGGCGAAGCCCTCTAAGTGCTGGGCCCCACTGGCTCCACGAATAGCTGAAGAAAAGTTATTTTGTATGGGAGCAGATTGTCGGGCCTCCTTCCTATTTATACCGGAAGGGAGCCCGAGGGTGGGGCCCACCTTGCGGGTGGGCGTGGACTACAAGTGTTTCACTGCTGCGCGGGTGCGCAGCGGGATTACCCAATAGCGATAGCCTTAGAGGGCTTCGCCAATACTCATAGAAGCTGGAGTTACAGTAGGTAACTTCAGTTGTTCATCTCACTGATTGCCACTACTCACCTGCACCTGCTTAAAACCCTGGTTCCCATCCTCAGTCTTCGCCAGTTCTTCGTTTATTCATCAGTGGTAAACTATCGTCCTGGCCTACTAGCATTTTTCCTAGTAACTTTTGTGATGCTCCTAGTGAGAGGATATACCTTTCTAACCCTGCTTCTTTCCTGTTTCCAGATCCACACACACCTGCCGCTCTGCCTGCCACGTCCAGCCTCCCCCGGACTGTCCTGCTCCTCGTCTCCCTTCTCTGAGCTCCTCGTCTACACCTTACCTGTGCCCGTGGTCAAATAAAGCCTATTTTTTGACACTACTCCACTGTATGTGTCTAAGTGCTTGCGTAGCGGGTTCTCATCTCCAGTCACTTCACGTGAAGCCTAACAGTTCTCCTCTGTTTACATCCTGCTGCTTTAAATCTGTGTTCTACTATGCATTGAAAGATGTGTTACTATTCAGCTTCAAGTTGAAGGACTGTTTGTAGATGTTAAAAAAAAGTATGGAATTCTTTTTTCTCATACATTATTTTATACTTTTATATGTAGGCTATTGGGTCTTTTTGGTCCATGTGGTCAATTAATAAGCAGAACTGTTCCTGGTAAAATTGTGTTCA
Organism: Gymnodraco acuticeps; assembly: GCF_902827175.1. NCBI lineage: Eukaryota > Metazoa > Chordata > Actinopteri > Perciformes > Bathydraconidae > Gymnodraco > Gymnodraco acuticeps. Next base: position 4,334,103 of record NW_022991219.1, read on the forward strand.
CTCATAAGTGATGGTTAAACAAATATATCTGGATATTTCTCAAGGCCTTAGCACTGTTTTTAAGGTATTTTGTATTTAAAAGTGAGTTATTTGCTATAATGTATATATATATTGGTTGGTAAAGTGTTTATTTGTCACTTAATAATACAGTGATTTGCATTTAAATTGTCAGTGTTAAAGTGCTTTTTAATGTTTACTCAAAATGTTAATTTAGGGATGTTGAGTTACAGTTACCTGAAAATATTTATGTACTCTACATTCCGTTTTTGAGTACTACTCAATTTAAGTTTTTAATTCATATAGCGTCAGCGAAAAGTTTTTTATTTAGAGATAATACAAATATTTAAGTTACATCTACTTGATTTTCATATACTGTGCTAACAAAATAGCTAGTTGAAAATATATGAACATTTTTAAGTTAACGATACTTGATCTTTATATGTACAGTGTTAACAAAAATTCTTAGTTAAAATAACTTAATATATATATGCTCCGGCCTTATCACTCCACAGGATGCTGGGATGGAGCTTGGGTGGTGATTGGGGCAGGCAAGCAGCAGTGACATGAAACCTGCATGAAACACAGCAGCAGTAGCATTATCGAGGCAGGGGCAGGCAGATCTTGTAGCTTATATAGAGCAGCATGTTTAGGAGAATGTGTTTGGTTGGTTGTAATGGGTGCGTCACGTGTTAATGTATCATTAGGCGCTTTCACACCGGAGTACTTTTCCCAGTATAGGTCCGATATAGTTCCGAAAATGTGCGTTCACACCAAACAAATCCGGAACTAGAACTTGATTCATGAGAACCTTTTCACCCCCTTTTCAGTCCCTGCTAGAGAGCAGGTACTTTCATGGGAGAAAAAGGTTCCCATTTCTGATTGGCTGGGCGGAATGCAAACCACGCAGCTTCTACTGAAGCCAGTCCCCAACTCCGGGGACTTCCGGCCGGGGACTTCGGGTGGCAGTTACGCCGTGAAGTTGTTTGCGGCCTGCAAGTAAACCCAAAGCAGAAGAAGAAGAAGTGACGTCAGCGGCTTAATTTGCCTAATCCTCCCTCAGGGACTTATTCCGGTGTGAACGCGATCTGCTCTTTAGTTCATCAGAACTAAAGAGTTCTGATGAACTAAGTACGGCAAAGTACTTGGTGTGAAAGCAGCTATTGGTGCTCGAGTTGACTGCTTGAACTAGCTGGCAGGCTTCGCCCCATTTATGACATGCTTACTATTCGCCATGGAGCTAACACTCTGTCACTGTTAGTACGCGTGCTAGTTAGCCAGACGTGCTAACAATTGCGTACTATACTGTACCCTAGAGCAGATAAACACTGTTGGTTCCTTACGGTTTTGCTACGATACGATAATACTTGTCAGATCGAGTCTGACATTTTTCTTGCATCACAGCAGCTCCATGTACAACATCAACAAGGACAAAGATTTAAGACAAGATACAAGGGAGCAAACATTTAACAAAACATCAAGACAAACATGCTCAAGACCCTCTAACGTACATTTGACCTGGGTTTTAGCTCTGTATTTAATTTGAGGATTGACTGGTGCACAAAAGAATGCTTCAGTCTAAACTTACTAAATCACGGAACCCTGTATCTCCGATTTGATGGTAACAAATCATATTTGCTGTTCAGGACATGGTTTTGGTCACAGATGATGTTGTTGGCCAGCCGCAATATGTTATTATTGTAGGCCGCTTCATAGAGTCTCTCAAAAGGTTGACATACAATATTTGAGCAGATGCTCTCTCTTTATACAATGGCTAACAACGGTAAGATATGGCTAATTAGTTTTCTTATGCAACATTATCTGAACCTACATCATCTGTTCTTCAGCTAAATACAGCCAAGAAAGTGATAAGTAAGTTGTTTCTGTCATTTACAGACCGTTTAAAATCCCACAAAATAAGCCCAAAAGAAGCATAGACACATCCTTAAAAAGCTCCAAGACAGTATTTATTGGTGTGATTTAAATACAGTTACAGTGGGGCAACAAATTATTTAGTCAGCCACCAATTTTGCAAGTTCTCCCACTTAAAAAAAGATGAGAGAGGCCTGTAATTTTCATCCTAGGTATACCTCAACTATGAGAGACAAAATGAGTAAAAAAAAATCCAGAAAATCACATTGTCTGATTTTTAAAGAATTTATTTGCAAATTATGGTGGAAAATAAGTATTTGGTCAATAATAAAAGTTCATCTCAATACTTTGTTATATACCCTTTGTTGGCAATGACAGAGGTCAAACGTTTTCTGTAAGTCTTCACAAGGTGTTCACACACTGTTGCTGGTATTTTGGCCCATTCCTCCATGCAGATCTACTCTCGAGCAGTGATGTTTTGGGGCTGTCGCTGGGCAACACAGACTTTCAACTCCCTCCAAAGATTTTCTATGGGGTTGAGATCTAGAGACTGTCTAGGCCACTCCAGGACCTTGAAATGCTTCTTACGAAGCCACTCCTTCGTTGCCCGGGCGGTGTGTTTGGGATCATATTCATGTTGAAAGACCCAGCCACGTTTCATCTTCAATGCCCTTGCTGATGGAAGGAGGTTGTCACTCAAAATATCACGATACATGGCCCCATTCATTCTTTCCTTTACACGGAAAGAATGAATGTCGTCAGTCGTCCTGGTCCCTTTGCAGAAAAACAGCCCCAAAGCATGATGTTTCCGCCCCCATGTTTCACAGTAGGTATGGTGTTCTTTGGATGCAACTCAGCATTCTTTCTCCTCCAAACACGTCTAGTTGAGTTTTTACCAAAAAGTTCTATTTTGGTTTCATCTGACTATATGACATTCTCCCAATCCTCTTCTGGATCATCTAAATGCTCTCTAGCAAACTTCAGACGGGCCTGGACATGTACTGGCTTAAGCAGGGGGACACGTCTGGCACTGCAGGATTTGAGTCCCTGGCGGCGTAGTGTGTTACTGATGGTAGCCTTTGTTACTTTGGTCCCAGCTCTCTGCAGGTCATTGACTAGGTCCCCCCGTGTGGTTCTGGGATTTTTGCTCACCGTTCTTGTGATCATTTTGACCCCACGGGGTGAGATCTTGCGTGGAGCCCCAGATCGAGGGAGATTATCAGTGGTCTTGTATGTCTTCCATTTTATAATAATTGCTCCCACAGTTGATTTCTTCACACCAAGCTGCTTGCCTATTGCAGATTCAGTCTTCCCAGCCTGGTGCAGGTCTACAATTTTGTTTCTGGTGTCCTTTGACAGCTCTTTGGTCTTGGCCATAGTGGAGTTTGTAGGTGACCAAATACTTATTTTACAGAGGAATTGACCAATTAATTCATTAAAAATCCTACAATGTGATTTCCTGGATTCTTTCCCCCCATTCTGTCTCATAGTTGAAGTGTACCTAGGATGAAAATTACAGGCCTCTCTCATCTTTTTAAGTGGGAGAACTTGCACAATTGGTGGCTGACTAAATACTTTTTTGCCCCACTGTATATTACTGTTGTTAAGCAGCCAACTGGGACGTTTATGTCACTTTCATACTGATTGAGGTGCGATTCATGTCGTACGTTGTACACTGATGGACTGCCCGAAGCGATTCTGGCCATTTGGGAGCAGCAAGGGGCTGATTTATCTTCTTTTAATCTGGTCACACTGGGCTGGGTGTGTCCTCATTTGGTAGCTCGCAGCTGTAATGGCTGCAGCACTCTGGAGAACTTAATTGCTACCCAAGCAGCGCTCAGAGAAACGCTTGGAATCTTATAGCCACTTCCCTTTTAATTGCTGCCATTTCTTCCTTTCTAAGAAAATAAGCTTCTCTTTTGTTTGTAGATGGCAAAGGTAGAGTAGACACAAAAAGGAAGTGGTGAGCACATTATTTTTCTAGATTTGGTCAGGGAGTCTATTAGATCTTGGTATTGATTGAGAGACATCTCTTGGAATTCTCCCTGTATAGTGTCAAACAGAGTATGTGCTTAAATATGTTGTATCTGTATTGATTTCTCCATGAAGCTCAGCTGAGATAGAATATTGAGCTATTCAGCTTGAGCCGCCACAGTCTGCCTTTCTGTTACAAAGGGTTGTAAAGGACATACGACATACCCCCTTAACATTTAGAACATGTGCATTGTTGCAACTTAATGGAAGTATGAAAACAGCAGAGAAAGTCTAGATATTTGACAATAAATTAAAATGAATTAATGTATAATTGAGGTTAATATGCACATATGAAGAGGTTATTTCTTCAAATCAAAGACACAAAAGAGGTCAGAAGAGATAACATTATGAGACAAATATTTGAAAGCAATACAGAATGCCCTACTGCATTATTGTTCACCTGGTGCCTGAATTTGCACTTTTCCTTTAAATGAAAAGAGACATTTCCACCATTAATTGGTGCATAAAGAAACTATTTGAACATTTATTTTTTATTTCATGTAGTGTGCAAGGTTTGTTTGCATGTCAATTGTCTGCAAATCTGAAATCCTAAAGTTTATTTTTCTGCGTTGACATTGATGAGCTGAGATTAATTGTGGGGATACACGTTAAATAATTTAATCCAAAAACAAGAAGAGAGGTAAAATCTATCGCCTCTGTTTCCTGCCTATTTCCACCTGACCATGTTACGTTCCAAGGGTACATGAGACTGGTCCTGTGCATTTAAAAATAGTCCATGTAACCTCATTTAAGCACTCCCGGGGCTTTGAAATCACAAAATGATTTATCAGACTTGACACATCAATTTCCCTGCATTTACAAATTCTGCTGCACATGCTTTTGGTCATGAGATTATTTTCCTTATGAGCGCTGTCACAGATGTAGCTTTGACAACTTTCCCATAGTAGGATGCTGTCACTTTTAATCAAACTAGCACATTTATCAGTTTCAGGCTTTGAATAGAAATCTAGAAATCTATTACAGTACTGTTCATATTTTTCATCAGTTCATGAATATTCAGTGAAGGAACGTCAATCACCTCCCACTCCCTTTTCTTTAGCCTAATGCTATTCAGACTTTATTTTTAATTATATGACAGCTGCACACTTTCAAGACTGAGGACTGATATGTGATGAAGCAAATGCAGTTGGACTTTGGTTCAACTCCTACATTGCTATTGGTCAGCTGACAGCTGACTAGATTGTTATGATTAAATACACTGTTTCCGTGCATTGCTTTGTTTTTCTCAACAAATGAGTAATAATTCTTATGGGGGAAAAAAATGGATTAATGAAGTGGACTAGTGGGCCCAGACCCAGGGGCCAAGAGTGTCATCTTCTACAAAATGTCAGATACACACTAACCAACCAGGAAAATGACGAGACACAAAAAGACCTCAAAGAGACATACAAATCAAAAACCAAAGAAAATTCCTGTAAACCTACTTAGTAATCAAACCGATTCTGATTCTGAAATATTACGAGACGCAAAATAATCAAAAAGAAGACATTAAATAGCTACAAAGTTGACACAAAAAGAAAAAAGAACTATGAGACACCAACTGGTCAAAAAGAGACTAACTGATTATAAAAACATACAAAACCCCCTAAAAACCCCATTATGACCCCTACAAAACCACAAAGAGATACAGAATAAGCAAAAAAGGCACATGAATTACTCTAGAAGACTTCCACGATACATAAAATGAGCAAGAAAACACATCAAGTGATCCTAAAGAGATACATATCAACAAGAAAACTGAAGAAATTACAATAAAGAAACATTAAATAGTGGAGATGCAAAATAACCAAAAAGTCTCACCAAAACGACTGACTACAAAGAGATTCAAAACCACCCAAAAAGTGAAAGGACACACAATCATTGGAAAGAGACATTAAAAGATGCATAACAAAAACAAAGAATCGTAATGTTTATTACTACCATATAGGAAAAGGTGCTGGGGCATTTTGCATGTCTTTGCCCAGGGACCCAATGCTCATAATCCACCCAAGTTGACTATTCTGTACACTCTCTTGGCACAAATCTCTGCAGTTTTACAAATGAAACTTGTCAAGCTGACAATGTGTAGAGAGTGTGAATCATTTGTGCATTGTAACAAGCTCACGCATGAGAACTTGTTAGAACAGTGAAACAAGATCTCTAGCAATTTTCAGAGGAGGAAAATGTGTCTTCTGCCATGAACAAGCGGTAACAATCGTATGGCACAGTGGGTTTGCATTTATATGTCTTTATGTCTTTATTAGGATCCCCATTAGCACTAGCATGAGCATTGGCTATTCTTCCTGGGGTCCTCACACACACAAAACATACATAAACATACATAGAACAAAATTAAAACAAAACAGCTCATAATTTCATGCAATTTACAGTGCTGTAAATGATTGAAAACTAAAATATTCATCCAATTATCGCCATCCTAAGGCCAAACAAAAGTAAATACAAATAAGTGTACATAATAATATATGCATACATAGCCACAGGCACAGTTCAGATTTACTATATAATACTTAAATAATTTTTTAGCAACCTTTTGAAATGTACTTGAGAAGGTTTCTGAATGATATGGACGGGTAAAGAGTTCCAGCTGACCATGGCTCTGTACATGACTGTTTTCTGTCCCATATTTGATTTAGATTTGGGTAATACAAACCTTCCTTCTATTGTATGTCATGTTTGATAGTTATGTTGAGCATACTGCGCTATAAACCTTTGTGATAATATATGTGGTGAGTGAGTCACTGTAATATTTCTGACAAAATGTAACAAAATATAAGTTGACCTCTGTCTGACACTTAACCATTTCAGTGTCTCCAGCTTTCCAGTTACTCTGGTTCTGTAGGAGCACTGCAGTGCACGTGGTGTTGCCTAATTCTGTGCTACTTGTAGTTTGTTTAAATATTTTTCTGCAGCATTAGACCAAATAACCAAACAATAATTAAGCTGCGACAGAACCAAAGCATCCAGAACTTGTCTACTGACATCTATTGGCAAACATTTTACAATTATTTTTATAAGTGACACACCCCTTCCCATTTTACATACAACATTATCAATTTGTTTAGACCAAGATCATTTATGATTCAGGTTTATATCTAGCAATTTTGTCTCCTTGACCTGTTCAATTTGAATATGGTTTAAATGTAGTTGCAATTTTGATTCACCTTTTAACTGATGATTTGATCCTATTAATAAAGATTTAGTTTTTCCAGCATTAAGTACTAACTTATTATTTATGACCCACTCTGATATCAGTAGTAGATTTCTTTTTTTTTTGTCAACTCTCTTATAGTCGATGCTGCATAATATATTGTTGAGTCATCTGCATACATTACAATTTCGGCTTTTTCTAACACTAATGGTATAGGTCAGGGGTCGGCAACAGGCGGACCGCGGTCCGGATCCGGACCCAGACGCCGACCTATACGGACCCGGAGCTATAATCAATACATTAATAGGGGATTTTTCGGCGCCTCCCGCTTTTTTAACGCTGATTTGGGTGACTTGCGTAATTCGTGAAGAACCGAAGAGTTTTCGTTTTGGGGGTGGGGGGGAGGGAGTCCGACTGACGGACAACTTCTCACTTCAAAAAAGAAGAAGAAATCTAGACCGCAAAAATAATTAAACAAGCGAGTACCTGTTTTTCCTGGCCAAGGACAGGTTCCAAGAACACAACACGAGCGTAACGTGTCTTCACGTGGTATATGTCTCGTCTGAAAGGAGTGCTGACAGCAGGCGCGCCGGATTCATTTTAGAAGTGGGGGGGCCAAAAAAAGTGCGTGTGTATGGCCCAATCCCAAACCACGCCCTACACCTATACACACACCCTCCGTGACGGAGTGAACTCCGTGGAGTGACACATGAGGCTCCCTCCTGTCAGATGGAGGGAGTAAATACAGCAGCAAGCTTTGGGACAAACTCCCCTCTCTCTGGCAGAAACAGGAAATGCGTAACTGTATGTAGGCCTAACAACGGTTTCAAATCAGCATCTCTTAGACAAAAAATGTAAATGAATAACTCAAATAAAACTCCAAACATCTTTGGTTACTTTTTTGTAAAGCTCTTTTAGTTTTAAACCTGATGTTTATAAGCTTCTTAGTTTTTGCAATAGTCTGTAAATATACACAACTTTATAATAAAATGCACACATTTACCTTTTTCTAGACTAAACACAGGTATGATCCTAAGTTAAAAAAATATGAGGTTATCATGAGGTTGTTAACATCGCAATTTATCACTATCGTTTAGTGGTTTTGCAAAGAATGAACCACTCTCTGTTTTTGTACCATTCTGCATTGAAGTACCTTCTCTTTGCTCAAATAATCTACTAGCGGTCTCCTTTTTTCCGATAGTTAGCTGTACAGCTTTACCCGCCTCAATGTCCCAACAACAAACCTCCATGCAGTCGGAACCAGCCTGTTTCGGTTCAACGACGGCGGCGGTGGGGGCGGCGGCGGTTTTGACAGTTTCTGCGGCCGCAGAGGTGCTGCTTTTGGGTTCATCTGGCTTCGCTGCTTCTATGATTGATGAAGGTCCAGGCTCCGGAGATGTGGATGTCAGGGATGTGACCTTCCAGTTGTTACATTTAAGTTTAGATTGACTGTATTTGTGACCTGCTCCATCGAAATAAGTCGCATTGACCCGAAGACACATTTTGAGTTGTATACACGGTTGGAAAGAGGATATTCCTAGCTTTCTAATGTTATCAGGATTGTTTTTGTACTACAAATATTAAGCGAAATATGTCACATTATATAATGACTATCACTGAGTCCTCATTTTGAGAAAAAGGCCTTAAAAGTTTCCTCTTCTCTGGAATCCATTGATCTGATTGATTATTAGTGGAGCAAATGATCAAATACTACGGAGGGAAGATATTTTCGTTTGGAGGGGAAGCTCGCGAGTGTGTATACGTGTGTGTGTGTGTGTGTGTGTGTGTGTGTGTGTATACGTGTGTGTGTTTGTGTAATTTTGCGTTTGTGTGTATTGTGTTTGTTTCCCGGGGAAAACAATCACGAGAAACACCGGCTGTTGTTATGCCTGCTGTGACGTTAAGTTACTCCGTTCTCCGCTTGTAATTATACCGAAGCTTCAAAGTTGTATTTATCATCTGAATTTGCCGAAACAAGTTTAATATTCTGAAAGCCAAGACTTTGTTTAATTAAAATCAGATGAAAACAAACTGTAACGGACCCTGCCGTGTTATCTATGATTACTATACTCTTACATTCATAATTTCAGCGGAGGGAGGGGGGCGGCTTTGCTGGAAGAGCAGATTGCGAGTGAGAGGTGCCTGTTATCTTCCGTTTACAAGCTTCAAAAATGTATTTATCGTGTGATTTTGGAAATAAAAGTTTCATATTCTGAAAGCCAAGACTTTGTTTGTTTAAAATCAAACAAAACACCCGAACCCTGAACAAATAGTTTTTTACGTAAATCCACGTTTATTCTGAAATGAGCCGTTGCGATTTCCGACTGATTTCGATAGAGCGGGTCACATTTAGTTTTCTTCTGCGCCGGTTCTTCTGACATGTTTGCAAGTGTATATATTATTTCTAGGTTAACGGCTGACACACACAGAACAACGTAACAAATAAAGTAAACAACGTAACAAATAAACAAATCTAAGCTTTTGTATTGGTTGTAATTTACATGGATACATTTGAATGGTGTGACAATGTCCTATTTGATTGGGTTAAAATGTACATATTCTTCCTGTTATGTCTGCCTGCTTTATTTTACCTAATGCAAAGTTACCTGCTGCTCCATCGAAATCAGTCGCATTGACCCGAAGACATATTTTGATTCCTAGCTTTCTAATGATATCAGGATTGTTTTTGTACTCCAAATATTAAGCAAAATATGTCACATTATATAATGACTGTTACAGAGTCATCATTTTGAGAAAAAGGCCTTTAAAGTTTTCTCTTCTCTGGAATCCATCATTTCTCATCATCAATCATCATGATTGATTATTAGCGGAGCAAATTATCAAAATACTACGGAGGGAAGATATTTTCGTTTGGATTATGCACTCACGAGAAACACCGGCTGTTGTTATGGCTGCTGTGACGTTAAGCTACTCCATTCTCCGCTTGTAATTATGCCGTCACAAGCTTCAAAGTTGTAGGCCTATTTATCATCTGAATTTGCCGAAACAAGTTTAATATTCTGAAACCCAAGACTTTGCTTATTTGAAATCAGATAAAAACAAACTGTAACGGATCCTGCCGTGTTATCTATGATTACTATACACCTTACATTCATAATTTCAGCGGGATGGAGGGGGGCGGCGCTGAGGAACAGCAGAGTGGCGAGAGCTGTCATCTTCCCTTCACAAGCTTCAAACATGTCTGTAGCTAGTGAGATTGAATATAACAATCAAAAATAACAAAATATACACAGCTAGATCAGATCACGTTTTAGATGCGACTTTAGAGTAGAGGGGAATTATTGAAACAGGATTTGTACAGTTTTCCGCGGCACAGTTTCATGGAAACACATCAGCTTTTGGACGACAGTCAATATGGATTCAGGAAAGATAGATCAACATCTATGGCACTAATGGAATTAAGTCAGGAAATAGCAAACTGCATGGACAATAAAAAACAAGCAGTGGGAATATTTATAGACTTACAAAAAGCATTTGACACCATAGATCACAATATTTTACTGATAAAACTGGAACGGTATGGCATCAGAGGGGTGGGATTAAACTGGGTGAGAGATTATTTAAGCAACAGACAACAATTTGTTGAATTTGTTGAAAACATAAAACAAATCCACAGATACAATTAATACTAGATAACATACACATAGAAAGAGTATATGAAATGAAGTTCCTTGGTGTGGTTTGAGAGCACAAAATCAGCTGGAAACCTCATATCACTCATGTAAAAGCAAAACTGGCTAAAACTATCGCAATATTGGGAAAAGCCAGATACATTCTGGACTATAACTCATTGTATACTCTATATAACACACTAATATTGCCATATCTGATTTACTGTGTGGAGATTTGGGGAAACACGTACAAAACCAACCTACAGCCGTTATGCACATTACAAAAAAGGGCTATAAGAGTTATCAATAATGTTGAATATCTTGAACACACTAATGTATTCTTTTTGAAGTCACACATATTGAAGTTCACTGATCTGGTTAAATTTAAAACGGCACAAATCATGTACAGAGCCAGACATAATCTACTTCCTAGGAAATTAAAAACATTGTTCATAGACAGAGAGGGTGGGTATAATTTGAGAGGAAATCTACATTTTAAACAACTCAAGGTCAGAACAACTCTGAGAAGTACGAGTATAACAATCTGTGGGGTGATTTTATGGAATGGTTTGGAGCAGGAGTTAAACCAAAGCACAAGCATAATTCAGTTTAAAAGGATGTACAGAAACACTTTTTTGGAAAAATATGAGAATGAAGAAAGGTGATTGAAGACGAGAAATTATTGTATATGTATGTATAAATGTAAATGTAGGTAGGAATAACTTGCATAATGATTTAAAGGACAATCATTGATCAAGTAAGGGGTGGGAATTAATAAGCATTTGCTTCCTCCTACTCCCTTTCGGACACATATGATTTATTATTATTATTAATATGAAGACTTTTGTTTTTTTTGTTGAATATACAAATATTACCATGAATGTGGATAAATACTGTATTATAACAATACGGTATTCTGTTTTTAACATTTGTTATTTTTTATTTGTTATTTTTGAATCTTGAAAAAAAAAAAGAAAAAAAAAAATCTGCTGCTGCGAAAATGTGGGGCAGGGCTGAAAAGTGGGGGGGGGCCAATGGCCCCCTGGCCCCCTGGCCCCCCCGCTTCCGGCGCCCTTGGCTGACAGAGAGCACCGGAACGCTGCTCCAGCCCTTAAAATATTGCAATACCCATAAGGAGCCGTACACATGCCGCAGTGTTTGCGTGGCTGTGTCTTTAGTTGTAAGCACAGTGGCGATCTGTTGTTATTAGCATCTGGTTAGCTAGCTATGCTAACGAATTTAAAGAGCTTTTCTACAACCAGGTGGAAGAGAGCTCTCTCCTGAGAGGCTCAAATAACCTCAGCTCAGTGAGGTTAAGGCACACCTTGATATGATCATTATAGTTATTAATGAGACTAAATGAAAAACAAGTATAAAATACTATATAACAGTAACAAAAAAGTTGTTACAAATAACAAGAATAAAGTTTAAAAGGGGAGTGATTTGTAAAATATCCAAAAAGAAAAATATGCTTACAGTTCTGTTTCATATGGGTGTTGAGAGATGTATCCATAGATCTCTTAATGTTGCTCTCAAAGTGTACTAGATTGATGCTTTTAACTTCAATATTTTAAAAAAAAAAATCCCGGGGAAGCATGCCCCCCTAGAGGAGGTTAGGTCCCCCCCCCACTTAAATCATGTTCACATGGATAGGATACTAAATACATTTGCACACATCTTGTGTCCATATCTTTCTGTTTTGTTGGTCATGCATGCATACGTGAGTCATGGTGAGATATCTGGATTCAGAGGTTGCTTTTTCTTTGCACAGCATGAAAGAAAGGCGAAGTTAATGGGCTGTGATTTTAGTTTTTTTAAGCAAAGGTTGAGTTCAATAATTTGTACGATCCTCGGAGGATGTTGTAAAAATTGAAAGGAAAAAGGTTCCCCACCCTTTCTGTAAATAATAATAAAAACCCTTGATTTTTAACTTAACATCTCTGTCTCCTATTGATCTGAGTATATTATAAAGAATAGCAGTTAACTGAAGCACAGGCCTTTGTCAGATGGTATATTACGCTGTTTTTTTATTTTATTTATCTAAAATTAAGCACTTTTAAGATGCACATATTTTCAAAAGCTATTTTATTTATTTTCTCTATTTTATTTGTAAATGCAGCCCGAGAGGAACATTACACATATCCACAGTATTTAAGTAATGTTAATTGACAATAAATATTGTTGTTTTTTAAAAATTGTACTTTCTTTATTTGATTGGCAGTCAGTTGTTGATTACATGCAGACGTTGATAAAGCTACAGGTCACTTCAATATATATCACACTAATTCATGAAGCAAGTTAGACATTTTGATGTTCCGGACCTTTGCATGGGGACATTTTCTCTAACTGGACCTCGTTGAATTTTAGTTGAAGACCCCTGGTATAGGTCATTTGTAAAAAATTGAAAATAAAAGTGGTCCCAAACAACTACCCTGAGGTACTCCACAAGTGACTGTCTTCATCTTTGAGAAACTTCCATTAAAAAAAACAGTTTGACTTCGATTTGCAAGGTAACCTTCTAACCACCTCAGCGTATCACAATTAAAACCATATTGTTCCAGCTTGTGTAACAACAAAGAATGGTCAATGACATCAAAAGCAGAACTAAAATCAAGTAGTACTGCACCCTCTAACTTCCTATTATCTAGTTCACCCTTCCAGTCATCTGTCATTTGTGTTAAAGCAGTGCATGTCGAAAGGCCAGGTCTGTAAGCATGTTGATAAACAGTGTTAAGGTTGTTACCTTCAAAGTATTTTTGTATTTGATTGAAAATTATTCCCTCCATTATCTTCGCTAATGCTGGTAACAAACACATCGGGCGGCTATTTGTACCAGAAAATGGTCCAGCTGTAATAATCTTTGCCATTTTCCATGCCTGTGGGCAAATACATTTTTCAATACTCAAATGTATAATATGGCAGATAGGCTCTGCAACAAAATTAGCAACATATCTAAGAAATGTACCAACTAAATTATCCACACCTGGTCGTTTATCATTATATTTACCTAGTAGACATTCAACATATGTAATTGTCACTTTTTCTATTTTAAATGTACACTTCTTATTTTTCATAATTAAATCATTTATTAGAAGTGTGGAGTTACTGTTTATAGGTTGATTCATATTTCTCCTCAAATTATTCACTTTGAAAATAATCATTCAGATGATTGGCAATTTGTACTGGTTTAGTCAAAACATTTCCCTTCCACCTCAAGATATGTTGAGGTGGATTTCGGCCTATGGCCCATCATGCCATTTACTAAACTCCACAGTTTTTTCTTGTCATCCTTTATATCTTTAATTTTATTTCCATAATACAATTGTTTTTTATTTTATTTAATGCTGTAACATAATTCCTTAACTTTCTATAAATGTGCCCATCTGACTCATAACTTGATGAGAGAGCTACATTTTTTGCTTCATCTCTTTGTTTCATTAGATCCCTTAATTCCTCATATAACCAGGGTGCTCTAAAGTTCCTTACTGTCTACTTTCTAAGTGGTGCATGTTTATCAATCACCTGCATAAATAACAAATTAAAGACATCAAGAGCATCATCTGGATCGACTTTCTCAAAAACATGTTTCCAACATATCTTTTGAACAACGTGTATAAATGACTAATCTCAAAAATATTTCATTGATCTCCTCACAATTACTTTCGGTCCAGCTTTTGGCACCTTTGTCTTTCTCACGATAATTATTAAATTATGACCAGTACACCCTGCTGGAATTGATATTGCCTGTGAACATATATGACTAAAATGAGTAAATATATGATCAATACAAGTTGCACTTTTTGACCCATCTCTCTTTATGCATATCCTAGTCACCATTTGTACCAAGTTACATGTATTAGTTATTGTATGCAGCTTGTTTTTAAAGGGGACCTATCATGCAAAATGCACTTTTTTACGTCTTTTATACATAAACATGTGTCCCCGGTGTGTCGGGGAACTCACGCAGCGTCAGAAAATAAAATCCTCTCTCTTTTCCTCCGTACCCAAATCTCTAAAAACGGGGCTACAACGGAGCTGATCCAGATTTGCGTCCGATATGATGTAATATCGGAAATGTAGGCTGGCTTTACACCCACGGCCCTATCAGAAACAATGCCCGACTGTTTTGGACGTAATATGGTCGGTGTTCACATTAGCATCGCTAACACTCAGAGCTAACCTGTACTGGAGAGCATGTGTGTGAAGAAGCAGGAAATAAAAAGGAACTCACCTTGTGGTATAACCGGCAAGAGAGAAAGCCTTTGAGCTCCATACTGTTTCAGAAATAATCCTTGATAATCCATGATATGGCGTTTCATCACGGCAGTATTTAGTTTAGACAGTAGCTGCCCGTCCCGCATGAGCTCAGCCCCCTCCTTTTTTATCAATTGCTTTTAAAGCTTTATACCCCGAATCAGCCCTTTTGAAACAGGAAGTGAATAGAGGGATATGAGGCATGGCTAGAATGGGTGATCTGTTAGGTATTTTGAGCAAAACATTTTCATAGACATGTTTTTTATATATTTCTTTATCTCTGAGACCTATGCTATTGCCTAAAAATAGCATGATAGGTAACCTTTAAGGGCACAGCGCAACATATTCCAGTCAGTGTTTAAATCTCCGATAAAATAAATCTCTCTGTCAAGATCACAAACTTTATGTAACATTTCACATAATTTGTCTAAATAAATTAGGTCTGCATTTGGAGGTCTGTAACAACATCCTACCAACAAAGGTTTCAAGTAAATTAATTTACAATCAAAGTACTTCAATATTAGCAGACATCAAATCATATCTCACTTTAGCTGGTATTTGCTTTTGAATGTATACTGCCACCCCACCTCCATATGCATTCCTAAAAATATACTATATCCATCAATGTCCACTGCAGCGTCATTAAATGTGTCATCTAAGTGAGTTTCAGATATTGCTAACAAATGAATACCACATGATAATATTTCCTCTATCTCAGACACTTTATTTCTGAGACTACAAATATTTATATGAGCCAATTTGAACCCTTTACTTGGTAACTTATTAGACATTATGACGTGGAATTATGCATTTTATTCAACATGGCAGCCGAAAGATAGAGTATCCTTGGCCTTAACAAAAAGCTATAAAGGTTTTGAGTGACTACCAGGATATAATGTCAGGTAAACTCTTTTGGTAATAACACTGTCTGGGTTTTCAGATCTTTTGAAATACCAGTCCTTTTACCCTTCCATAAACTTTTTGTAATTGGCAGCCCAGACAAAGAGCTGTGAAGCTACACAGCATGTGTATTCATACCGTATCTATTCCTCTTTTTTGGCTGAATGTGAATATTTGTGATTGGACACACACATATGAATGCGTGAGCACATGAATGGATGCGCTCGGAAGTAATTGGTCTGGTCGGCAGAATCACCAGTGGAACAGCGGAGGACGGGAGGAGAGGAGAGAAAAGAGGAAGAGAGAGGATGCTTTGCTTCAGCTCATTAACCAAAGCCTGTTAGCTTGGAAATAAATTGGGTGAGATTCCACCACTGGAGAGGCTGATTAGTTCATTTTTCTCCTCCCCCCCCGACTGATCCGTCGTAGGTGCACCGAGGCAAGGCCGCTTCCCTATCCCGCTCTCTCTCTGTGTCACTTACACACACACACACACACACACACACACACACACACACACACACACACACACACACACACACACACACACACACACACACACACACACACACACACACACACACACACACACACACACACACACACACACACACACACACACACACACACACACACACACACACTCCACGTGAGCCCAAGCACGCATACACTGAAATCAGCAGCCGTGGGTCCTGGAGCAGATGTGACGGAGACAGGTGTCAGATGACTTGCAGCCTTCAAAAGCTCAAAGGTGAGAGAGACCTACAGTGTCTCTGTCGACCGGGCTCAAAGCCAGGGGGCGGGCCTCCGTCGAGTAGTGTCTGATGGCCGACAGAAACCAAGGCTGGGTAATGGGGATTGCTTAGAGAAAGTGGGGGGAAATGAAATAATAAATCATCCTCTCTTCTCTGATGCTGCTTTTGAACATACATTTTTGGAAACCTAGATTTTTTCAGTTTCCACAATCTATGCAAATATAAGTTAATTGGAGTGTATTATATAGCGCTTTATCCAGTCTTTACGACTCCTCACAGTGTTTTTACATAGAGTATAGAAGTCAGCATTTACCCATTGACACATACAGTATTCATACAGAAGCAGGGACTGCTACAGTATGCAGGGTGCCACTTGCTCAAGAAAAGGTAACATTCTCAAAAGTTCAAATGTCATCGGTAGCAAAGTATCTTTCCCAAGGATACATCGACATGCATGCAGGGGTTTGGATCGAACCAGCAACCTTCCAATTGAAAGACCACCATTCACAATTGTGTCTACAGTTATCCCCCAGATGTTTTAATTGGTTTATAGATAATATCTGTAGTAAAAC
This sequence comes from Gymnodraco acuticeps, assembly GCF_902827175.1. NCBI lineage: Eukaryota > Metazoa > Chordata > Actinopteri > Perciformes > Bathydraconidae > Gymnodraco > Gymnodraco acuticeps. The sequence continues at coordinate 4,351,288 of NW_022991219.1, forward strand.
TGGTACAAATGATTTAAAAGAATGATTAATAATAATTTTTAAAAATGAGGGAGGGATACGATTTAGGAAAGGTCATTTGTGTAATGGTACAAGTGTGTGTACATGCATAGGGCAGGGAGTCGCTCAGTCTTTAGAGACTTGTCTTGGGAATCAAAGAGTGGCCAGTTCAAGTCCCGATCGGACCAACATGGTGTAGACTGGGAGCTGGAGAGGTGCCAGTTGGCCTCCTTGGCACTGCCGAGGTTTCTTGAGCAAGAGACCAAAGCCCCTGGTGCTCCCAGGCGCCAAAACACTGGCAGCCCGGGCGCTCAGAGTCACCTCTCCATTAGTGCATGTCTATAGGTCCTGTTTGTGCATGTGTGTGTGTGTAATTCCTTTGTGTGCTTTTTGTAAAATAACACCAGAGTGAAGAACTGAATTTCGGCCTGGTGACTAGTAAAGGCTATCTTTTTTTTTTTGTAATTACATTTTTTTAATTGGATTTTAAGCACAAACATTCAACATCATATACAGACTCAGAGAGAAAACTAATAGTACCAGAGAAATAATTAAAAAAAATAAACAGAAAAACAGGCAGGTAAAAACAGGCATTGACAAGTATCCCTACATCAAAGTAAAAACATCCAGTCATAGCAGCGCACATTAGTGCATGATATTGTGAGTGTCCCACATCCACTTATTAGTGTCTTCACACGGTTCCACCTTCCCCAGACATGTATCTACTGAAACTATCCCATTGTTCATTAGCCATGGCACTTTGAACATTCAACCTTCCCAGCATCTTTTCACATGCAGCAGTCTCCATCATTTGAACCCTCCACATATTCAGTGTAGGAGTTTGGGGATCCTTCCAACATCTTAAAATTATCCGCCACACGTTATTAGGCCAGTTTTTAACACTCTAAATGCAAATGTATTCAGATGCGGGGTCACCGTCCTGTCTCCAAGGAGACAAAGTCTTGGCGAAGTGGGAATATCACATTTCAACCACTTTCCCATAGACAGAACAGAACACTCCTCCACAAGGGACAAACTTTCAAACATTCCCAAAATGCATGCATATACGTGCCACGTTCTTCCCCACATTTCCAACATAAATCATCCTTAATCAGGCCCATTCTGTGTAGTCTTGACGGAGTATAATAATATCTTTGAATTATGTTATTAGTAAAGGCTATCTTAATATCAATCTTAAAAAGATAAATACATACAGTATGATTCCGAATGTACAGTATATAATGATTAAGATCACGTATTATGACCATGGCAAGGCTGTACATTTAAAATTATTTTTATTTTACCTTTATTTGACCAGGATAGGTGGCGGGACTCCCTAAGCAGTTGACCAATCATAGCAGAGAAAATAAAAGAGGTGATGCAGAACAGGCAGTATTATAAAATAAAAACCTATTTGAACTTGGAAGCATGTAAATATGTCACAGTAGAGGCACAAAATATAAATATGAACCTGAAAAGGTGCAGCATATGTCCTATTTAAGATATGTCTTCCTTCAATGCCCCTCATTATTACTCCCAGTAGTGCAAAATGTTGGTGAAACATCTTCATAAGCCTCAAAAACTCAAAAATGATCCTAATTTAGTACACTTTGTAGGATTGGTTCTAACATTTTTGCAACATCATATAGCCTTGTTATGAGTAAATGCCTCTGCTCCAACATTTGAATAAAGCATAAAAGCAGAAACTTGGATCATATCTTGTCATTTTAAAAACCTTGGCAAGTGGTTGACATTATTAGCATGCTGTTCAAAACGCCGGCTGAACACTTAACCAGGCTGAGAGGACCATTGTCATCCTGAATATGAGCACCTCAATTTGGCAAGATGTGCAATATAGAATGGAAATTATTTTTCAAAAAGTATTTGCTGCAGTAATTGACTAGAATATGTGTTTAGCTGAGACATTACCTCACAGCAGTGGAAAAAGCTGCAAAAAAAAGCCCTTCACCGTCAAGCCGCTTTGAAAAGTTTGTCAATAGACACTGTACATGTGTGTGTACATATATACCCTACCCACCTACAAACAGTCATCAGAAGCAATTCATTAATAGACATCAATAGACATACTGCTTGCATGAATGCGCCAGTGAGCACAAACGCAAGATCAGGTGCACATTCAAATGCTAATTTTGTGTACAGACACATGTGGCAAAATGGGCTTGTTGAAAACTAAATGCAAAGAAATACTAACACACACACACACACACACACACACACACACACACACACACACACACACACACACACACACACACACATTAATGTTCACTCACAAAATGGCCTGTCATCTTTTCCCCCCACTGCTCCTCCTTTCTTAATAACATCATTAATCAGCAGTGTCAGCGCTGAGATATGGGTCGATAAACAATTTGGTGCAACATGCCTAATGGAATCCGGAGTCATTTAATATATTCACCTGCTTATAAATCCTACTAGACCATGCTGTCTGGAACCCGCCCACCAAAGTTATTATACCAGATTTTCTCGAACATGCGGAAACAAATCAAGGATTTTAAGACATCAGTACCAACAACTGATTATATGCTAGGGCTATATCACTCATCACGCATACATCACCTCAACACCTGTTACACTCCCCGAAAGCCTCTTGGAGCCTCTTCTAACATTGATTGATGATTGAGTTTAATGGACACTAGGTTTGACCAATAAAACAAATGAGTTATCTCATTAGGAATCTAGTTTTATTAACAACCAACGTGCCAAGTGGTTATTAATGTGACACAAGGAGGCGAAGATCTCACTGTCCACTAATACTGTGAACCCATCCTAGAGACTGTATAATCAAAACATATGAATCACATGATCAATAGTTATATAACCAAGCATATACATGTTTAAAAAATCATAGATACCAGATTGATTTTGTCTAACCAACTAACTGGGGTATAAAGCAGTCAAAACGTAGATATACTGAGTTAATACTACAGCTCATGGTGAGAACATGCTGGCATCGTTCAAAGACATGCAGGTAACCCTAACCAAGTCTTCACCCTAAAATTAATGATTGTGTAAACATTTAGGTCCCCACAAGGATATTAATGATATGCCACACACACACACACACACACACACACACACACACACACACACACACACACACACACACACACACACACACACACACACACACACACACACACACACACACACCACACACACACACACACACCACACACACACACACACACACACACACACACACACACACACACACACACACACACACACACACAAACACATACACAACAAAGCATCCAACTGGGCGACAGACTCATGCCAGACTGGTGGGGGTAGAGTGTTAACTGGATTAGTCATGCATAAACAGTTTAATCTTTTAATGTGTGTGTGTGTGTGTTTGTGTGTGTGTGTGTGAACAAACATACACATCCATGGCTGCTGCCTGAAGCCTCACATGCTGTCACTACTTCACCATGGACGGTAGGGCTGTGCATCTTCACTGGTCTCACGATTCGATTCGATTACGATTATCCTGTCAACGATTCGATTCAATTCGATATCACGATGCATCACAATGCATCACAATTTATACCAATGCGTTGCATCCTCAATTTTCTATATTACTGCACATGGCTTATTTTTCATCAATGCATACATGCAGTAAATACATATGAACTCTCTTTTTATTATTTAGAAAGTGCTTCAGAAATCAATAACATAAATGTCTTGACATGAATTTATAAACCAAAATAAATGAATTGTATAGGTCTAGCCTCCCTATATCTGTGTGTGAAATTGTTCCATCCTCAAAAACAAAAAAAGAATGCTTCTGCAGTCTAGCTGCAGCTTCTAGCTACGGTCTTCTGTTAAAGAAAGGACACTGAATGTCCTGAATGTGGCATCACACACAGGACTTGAGTCTGAACACAGCAAACAACAGGAGTATTTACAATAGCATATACAAACAAAAATACTGCATGTGGGTGCACACTTACATTCTCTGTCTTACTGTTACATAAATCCCATGAATGTATGATATTAAGTTAGCTTCATTATATCTCAGTGATTAAGTGAATAATAAAGTTTCTATCGGGTCACTGTCAGCCTGTCACTCATTATTTTCAGGGAGGGGGCGGGGTTTGGAGGAACACAGGAGACGGTGATCGCGGAAGCTTTTTTCCTCCTGCCTTCACAAACTTTACACACGTAGGCTATATATTGTCTGAAAATTACTAGAGGACATTCATACTCTGCAATCCAATACTTAATTAAATCCACCAAAAACCTGACATGATTATAACGCGATTATTTTTGAAAAACATAAATCCCTGTGTTTCTGAGCCGCAGCGACACGGAGTGATTCAGAGCGGGTCTTTCTGCTGTTGGTTCTGGACTGGTGTTCTTGTGTTGGTGGATAAAGCAGACTGCTCCGTGTTTTGTGTTGCTGTGCCGCTGTGCCGCTGTCACGTCTGTTGCCTGATCTCTACGTCACCGGCCGATTTGATATTAAAGTGACGTTATAGTAAAGCCGCGGCCGGAAAATCAGGAAGCAACGTTAACGCTATAATCGATTATCTTCCGTCATTGCATCGATACCGAATCGTCCACGTCCGCATCGCAATGCATCGTAGACACAATTATTTTCAACACCCCTAATGGACGGCAAGGCTGCCACATGTTCATGTTATGGGAAAAGTCAATCGTTATACTCTGTGTATAATGACAATAAAAGGCTTTAACTTAATCGTGGATTTATCTACGTTAACGACTTAATTTATATTCTTACTTAATTTACTTAACAAACTGATATAACCCTTAGGCCTACTCCTACCCTAAACCATTATCTTTTAATTCAACCAAAGAAGTGGTAGCTAACTTAAAGAGGCCGTATTAGGCTTTTTGGAGTTTTCCCTTTCCTGTAGTGTGTTATTTAGGTTTGCATGTAAATGGTCTCCAAAGGTTAAATCCCAAAGTTCCCTCCAGAGGGAGTTTCTATCCCACACACTCCTTTACGCCTTTAACACCTCCATTGGACTCCTTTCTTTTATTAAGTAACATAACATCATCATTAAACACTCTTGCCTTTATTTGGGCGTCTTTCAACACATTCTACGTGATAAGCTAAGGGGTGGGACATTTCCAATACACCTCGTTTCCATAGGCGGAGTTTGACATTTGCGCTTGGGGGGGCAAACCTTTTTTTACTGACGTCCCAACTATTGCGTGGGGTGCTACGGATACAGTAGCAATAAAGCCAGCGCTCACCGCACTGAGTAGGACTTTTCCATGCCCGCCGTACACACACACTCATATGGAAGGGGCGATCTCTCCCCCCAACAACAGTGCATTTACATAACTGTAAAACTTATCATAACTGTGCACATCTTATACTTATTTGATTAACTACTATATCCCTTGGTTACTTGAACACGCTACAATATTATGAACCAGTGTCCTACTTAGTGCAGAAGTAGACGCCTTAAACGTTTTAAAAATCGCCGCAAAGCCATTACTGCTAATTATTGTAATACAATAGCTGAATCACTTGTATGCAAAAAAAGCGAGGGAACTTGTGTCCTTAACCTCATACGTCACAACATGCGACTGCTCAAAAATGAAATTATTTCAAACAAAACATGATATTATTCAGATTTGTATTGTAACAATCATTATATTACATCTATTAAAATATTGACAAACGAAATATTTGTATTGGAACAGCTTTAGACGTAGTAATGCTGTAACATATTTCAGCCACTAGGGGGGGCAATGCACCCCCTGCCCCCCCGCAAAATCCGCCTATGCTCGTTTCCCCTTTTAGCTCTGTGCTTGTGCTTTTCTGGTTCCGACCAGTTCTTCTTTTTAGCCCCAGTCGTGTTTCCACTGCCCAGAGCCCGACTGTTGCTGCGTCACGACATCACCGTTTACGTCGCTGATTTTCTCCCCAACGCAATGGGGGACTGCGTCGGGTCGATGATCGTGTTGCTTTTAATCATACGAAGCCAGATTCAATTAAAGAACGACTTCTCAAACGTTATACTCTTTCTCCAGAGTGCCGTGGTTCATTGTTTATTAATGTGGATCAACGGCATTTACCGACCGTTGCCGTGCTGCTTGAACACGGGAGTTTAGTCTCTCGTTAACTCACGGCAGAATTTAGTCTCCCGCCACGGCAGCGTCCACTGGAAAGTATTCACTGTGAATGTGTTTCAGTATGAATTGACGCTGTTTGGCATCACAATGGTGTTGTGATAGTTTCTCTGGTATAAAATGGCTGATGTTAGCATAGCAGCCGAAGCTAATCTGACTATCTTGACTACTTGTTGCTATCCTATTGTGGCATAAACCGTTTTCTACAGGCATATTTTACCGGCGTATTTTTCATTATCATAATAAGCCTTGTTAGTGTTGCCGGACTTTATAAAGTTTTTTTTTTTTACAAGTGTGTGGTGTTATGGAAATCTTAGACCTAGTCAATACTGTGGAGATACACAAGTCAGAAATATCAAACAATAAATGGTGAAACAGACAGAGTTGTCTTTCCGGTTATTTATTTGAAGCTTCAAAGACACAGGTCTCACAGAACACAGAGTATCCTTAGAGAGTGCGCGCAGAGTAGAAAATGCATACAGGTTATATAGGATTTTGTCAGTTCAACAACATTCCGTCACTTATTAGGAGGGGCCCTGGCAGGAGAGATAAGCTTTCCAAAGGAACTGAAACTGTCAATCACTAATAGATTGAACCAGGGGCCCATTCAGCAAGAGGGAAGTGAGGAAACTTGTCAGCAGCAGATGGAGGGCTAAGAAATGGGGAACTTGATTATAAGACAGGGAAACTAACAGGAACTTGCCCATTGCCCTGCGCTTGGTACCCAGCCCCCTCATCAAGTTCAGACCTTAGATGACCTTAAATGTCACTTTCCAGGGAGGCAAAGGACATGAACTAAAACACATCACCTAGACCTTACTTCGACATTTTAAAGGTCATGAGTGTCAATACATCCTTACAGACACTGTCGCAAAATGCTGACAGAGGTTTTAAGCTGAAATATATTATTATAAGAACTGCTGAAAGTGCTGACAGAGGTTACAAGCAAAACACATCATTCTAGGAACTGCAGTTGATGTGTCCATGTAAGGTAAAATATAAAGTCTGCACTAAAATAAAACTTTAAACTGCATATATGCAAAGTTTGCCATTACAGTGGTCGCGTTCTAGTCACTTTGCTCAGCGCAGCAGTACTCTCGTCTATCCCACATGCTCCACTGAGATCCAACATCTAGTTACAGGGGGCCTGTGGAACTGCCAGTCAGCTGTTCCTAAGGCTGACTTCATTTCTGGCTATACGCTTCCCTGCAGTCTCTTGATTTCCTTGCTCTCACTGAGACCTAGATTACTCCATCCAACACATCCACCCCAGCAGCTCTCTCCACAGCATATTCCTTCACCCACACACCCAAACCCACTGGCAGAGGAGGTGGCACTGGTCTCCTGCTCTCTCCCAAATGGAGCTTTTCCCTCTACCAACTACCTAACTTCACTTCTTCCACCTTTGAATTCCATGCCGTCACAGTAACCCATCCCATACAATTAACCATTGTTGTTCTCTACCGTCCACCAGGCGCCTTGGGGGACTTCTTGGAGGAATTAGATAATATCCTCTCACACATCCCTGAAACTGGCCCACCCACTGTACTTCTCAGAGACTTCAACCTCCAGACAGAGAAGATATCTGAACTAATATTTATTTGTACCGCCTTTGCTTTCATACTGTCTCCATCCCCACCAACTCATAAAGCTGGCAATGTCCTTGATCTCATATTCTCAAGGAACTGCACTACTTCTAACCTCTCTGTAAACCCACTTCACACAATCTCTTCTCATTCTGCACCTGTCCACCGTAACTTTCGTTCCCTCTCCCCTTCTACTCTTACCTCATCTGTGCTCTCAGCCCTCCCTTCCTCTGACTCGTTCCAACTCCTGCCTCCAAACTCTGCTGCAGAAACTCTCCTCTCTACTCTTTCATCCTCTCTGGACTCTCTCTGTCCTCTCCCATCTCGGCAGGCTTGTCAGTCCCCTCCTGCTCCCTGGCTAAATGACGCACTGCGTGCTAATAGAACCATCCTTCAGGCAGCTGAGCGGAAATGTTGGAAATCTAAACACCCTGACAACCTCCTAACCTATCAGCCTATCCTCTCCTCTTTCTCTGCTTCGATCTCTCAGGCAAAAAGCACTTTCTTTCAAGATAAGATCCATTCTTCCTATTCCAATCCCAAAAAACTATTTTCTATCGTCTCCACCCTCCTGGACCCCCCCCCCCCCCCCAGAGCCCCTTCCCCCTCCTCCCTTCTTCCAAGCGACTTTGTTAACTACTTTGAAAAAAAGGTTGATGATATTCGCTCTTCTTTTTCCGACTCACCAATAGTCACCACTGGGTCACCAGTCCCACCGTTCAACCTCCTTTTCCCCTCTCTCTCCAAGTGAGGTTCTTACCCTCATTACCTCTGCCCGTCCTACTACCTGTCATCTGGACCCTATCCCCTCAAACCTCCTTCAGACTATCGCTCCTGATATTCTACCATTTCTCACCCATTTCATCAACACTTCTCTAACTTCTGGTCACTTTCCAAACAGTCTCAAGGAGGCAAGAGTAAACCCTCTCCTAAAGAAACCCACTCTCAACCCGTCTGATGTTATAAATTACAGGCCTGTCTCTCTCCTCCCGTTCCTGTCTAAAACACTTGAACGCGCTGTCTTTAAACAACTCTCCTGTTATCTCCATCAGAACAACCTTCTGGATCCGCACCAGTCTGGTTTCAAGGCAGGTCACTCAACAGAAACTGCTCTCCTTGCAGTTTCTGAGGAACTGCACACTGCTAAAGCAGCATCCCTCTCCTCTGTCATCATCCTTTTGGACCTGTCTGCTGCATTCGACACGGTGAATCATCAGATCCTCCTTCGCACTCTCCAAGAACTTGGAGTCTCAGGCTCTGCACTTTCCCTCCTCACCTCATACCTCAAAGACCGCACCTACAGGGTAACTTTAGAGCAATTTAGAGCAGAATGGGCTGTTTCAGACAGAAGCTGAAAAGCAAGCCCCCAGGAAGGAAGAGTGATATTGAGAGTATTCGAGGGGGGCGCTGTTGAGTGATACATGGAGTTAGATGTGTTTCTTGTGGCTCCTGGAGTGGAGTGCACCAGCTGGGCGTAAAAAAGTAGGGCTTAACTCTAACGTCGGGCTTAGCTACGTCCGACGTAGTGATTCGAATTTACACCGAGTGCACCAAGCCTGACTAGTCTCGGGCGTAGCTGCGCCTGGTCTTAAGATGCGCGTCCACGTGAATACACGCGAAACAGTAATTGTTGCCAAGCAACGCCATTTTACCATTTTACAGACTCAGAGGACCGCAGAAAAGAGGGAATTCCCACACCCACAGCGTCAGCGATGACTCAAGGGGAATCCCAAATGGCCACACCCCGAAAGAGAAAGAGGGATTTGTCAGAGCTACAGCGGGAACTGATGGAGAAATAAATCGTTCGTGTGGAGGTGGAGACCGTCAAATTGAGAGCGGAACACAAACAAATTGAGCTGGAGAAGGAGAAATTGAGACTCTTCTTAATGCCCTTTCATTGTTAAACATGTAAACAAGACGCCCTGCCATCATTAATATCCTTCTTGCCTGATTTACGTTACTATGGATACTAGTCTGTCTTTCCGATTTACGCCTGCTCCATACTAGGCGTAAAAGTTACACCCGGGCGCAACGCATACAGGGCTTAAGTCTAAGTGGTGCACTAGTCATAACTTTAGTTTGGTCTTAACCTTCGGTTCTACGTCGGACGTAGAGTTACGCCCAGCTTACGCCCAGCTGGTGCACTCCACTCCTGCAGATTCCTCACTAATTCCATATTTAAACGACACTCACATTACTAACTGGGCTAACTAACAGTGTGATTGAAAAGTTATTGCAAAATATTCCCTAACAAACAGTAGCACATTAAAAAGAGAGAAATTCAGAGTTCATGGCATCCAAACTACAAAAATACAAGTATGACGGCTCACCCAAAACAAGGCCCAACATCTCCTCTGCGAAAGGTCCGGAGCAGGGTTTCCGACAAATTTGAAACTTACCGGTCATGTTTCAATAATAATAATAATAATAATAATAATAATAATAATAAGAAGAAGAAGAAGAAGAAGAAGAAAAGAAGAAGAAGAAGAAGAAGAGAAGAAGAAGAAAGAAGAAGAAGAGAAGAAGAAAGAAGACGAAGAAGAAGAAGAAGAAGAAGAAGAAGAAGAAGAAGAAGAAGAAGAAGAAGAAGAAGAAGAAGAAGAAGAAGAAGAAGAAGAAGAAGAAGAAGAAGAAGAAGAAGAATTGTGTAGCAGAGTTTCCGTTAGCAGGCAATTACCGGACTATGACCGGTAATTTATGCTGATGTTTAAAACTCAGTTAATGGGGCTCATTTTTTATATTGCTTCAGTTTATAATCGTAACAGATCGAACATTTCAGATTCATTTTTCAATAAATGATACGCTTCCACAAACAACACAACACAATTATTACATTCAAACAAACTACTTATAGTAGATGAACTTTGGATAATAAAACGGGAGAAATAAACGGAGCCTGTGGTGACATTTACGGGACATAATTCACTGAGTCATATACTGTGTGTTGCACCACGGACGAGTTAGTGAGTGCACCGTTGTTGTGGTTTGACTAGCTTGACATGAGTAGCTAGCAGATGTACCTTGTCCTTATGCTAATGAAGAATAAAGTGTGGAGTTCCATACTGAACACACCGCCTCTGACTCCCTTTCATCGGCTCTACACTGGTGACTAGTGATGGCAAAATGAAGCTTTGAATGAAGCATCGAACCACTTGGACAATTGTGTCGGAAATAGGTTCATTTCTCGAAGCTTCAGTTACAGCGACCTCTCCTGGCGAAGTGCAAGGCTGCAGTGGGTTTAACGTATCTTTGCCTTGAAAAATATTCGATGCACACACACACTAAGACTGAATATCATGTTCTATTTGCAATTAAAGATTGATAATTGTGTGTATTGGGTTATTGAGAAGAGACTAGAGAGTGCTGGACAATTTTTTGGGAGGAGAGGGCCTTTTATCAGTTATTAAAGTTGAAAAGCAATGATTAAAATACATCTATTCCGGCCTTTGAACCAGCTGCGCAGAGGACACGCCGCATTCGGGCTGCCGGCTCTACCCACTGGGCTATCTATTCCTTAAAATATTGAACTGTTTTTATATTACTGATAATTGTCTTTTTGTTCACAACTTCTCCACATTTCGAAGTGTTTCCCGAGCCAGAACGACCTATCTTTCTTCCTGGCTTGCTCTATAATGATACTACAATTCAAATGCAATACCAACAACAACTCAACAGCAACAACGCAAACTACGACAACAACCCACACATTGCGCATTGTTTAGAGCGGTCATAAAGTGTTGAAGCGCTCAAATTTGAAACTGTTTCAACCTGTCACCTGTCAGAATCGAGACGAGGCAGTGCATTGAATCGCGTGAATGGACCGTGAACCAGTCAAGTGATTCATTCAGGAAATGAAGCAGTTGCTGCTTCGGACGTCACATGTCACGTGATTTGAAGCAGTTGCTTCTTCGGACGTCATATGTCACGTGATTTGAAGCAAGCTTCGAAGCACTGCTTCTATGGAATAGGAAGTCCAGGGTTGAAGCTCCGTTCGAAGCTTCAGTGTCAAACTGCCATCACTACTGGTGACCCTGACGTTTTCGTGATAGATTCCGAAGACTTAATGAACATGGCTGATCGCGATGTTTATGTTAAACTGCCGGAGTTTTGGGAGCATGCCGCTGCAGCGTGGTTCGCACACGTGGAGGCACACTTTGCCTGCTGACAGGTCCGTGACGGGGGCCTGACATTTTTTCACGTAGTAGCAGCACTGGGGAGCTCCACGTCGTCCAGGTTGGTTGGATTTATCGCAGAACCCCCACGCCATGGCAAATATGAGGCAATTAAATTAAGGCCCTTCTCCATTTAGCTTATCTGCTAAGGAGAGGGCCCACCAGATTCTTGACATTCAAGGTGTAGCCATCCCAGCTCATGGAAAAAATGCTGAATCTGCTGGGGGCGGAAGATCCCCGGATTTAGTTTATGGAGTTCAAATGGCGCTAGCCAACACGTCCATTACTGAACCCCGCGCCTTGGCTGAAGAGGCCAACCTTTTCTTCTTGGCTACCCAGCAGAGGCACTAGCTGTGACGCTGAGTGCCCCCTCACCAGTTAAGAAGGCTTGGGGGGGGCAGGCCGCGACGGTGCCAAGCCGGCGTGGGAACACAGGAGAGTGTTTTTACCACGCGCGGTTCGGGGCCAAGGCGAAGAGGTGCATCGCTCCCTGCAGTTACAAACCTCCGGGAAACGAGAGAGCCGGCGCTCAGTAGTGGCCCTGAGCGTTGGCGGCACGAGCAGGCTTCTCTTCGTCAGCGACAGAGTCTCGGGAAGTTTGTTTCTGTGTGACACGGGCGCTCAACGGAGTGTGGTTCCTGCGTTGAGAGAGGACGTCGCTCGTGGGGGACACGGACCGCGGTCAGTGGCGGCTCCAAAGTATTTTTGTTGGGTAATCTATGGTAGGGCTAACCCATACAGTAGTGGGGCTCAAGTCAGTATTTGCAATGTAATTACATACACGCTATATCGCCCCCCTTGACAGTGAAACGCCACGCGTGAGGTTTAGATTATTTCCCTGTCTCAATCCAAATTGAACTGTATGAAATAAAAATGCACATTTGTCTTGTAGTAAATAAAAAGGGTGACCTGGAGCCAATCCTGCAATTTGCCCTCAAGTGAAAGAGTTGACATGCTGAAAACCCAACCCCTGCAGGGGGGTCTGGGGTGATTCTCCCCCAGGAGATGTTTTGAAATACTAACATAAAATACACATTCTGGTACTCTCTTGAGAAGAAAGATAAATAAATCTATTACTACAGAACATATTTAAAAAAACGAATGCCATTTTAGTTTTTTGTTACTGTACTTTGTTCTGAAAGCTGAACCTGCTGCTCCTCACAGAGAGAAGAGAGAAGAGGCTGTGTGAATGACTTTACATTGTGGATAAGGGTGGATAGCCCCCATTGTTCTGTGTGTCAAAATGAAAGACAGCCCACACACCTATCAATCATCAAACCGTGGGGTCTTATTTCATTACGTGTTGATTTCTATCAACACTCCGTCGGGACTTCCTGCAACAACACCACGCCGTTATCGTGATTCTGATTTGCCAGAAGACATTATCAAAGATGTTCTATTGAGAAGACGATCACTACGTGACAAAAGTTTTCAAAATCGTTTCTAGTCTTCGGTATTTCCAGACAAGTGGCTACTGAAATCAATCTTACTAGCTGCTGTCTGTGCAATTTACTCCACGCGAGTTGGCGGACTTTATTTTGCTTACTTTAACATCATTTTTTATGGTGGGGCTAAGCCATTTCTTGGTATGGCTGTAGCCTACCCCAGCCATACCCTGGCGCCGCCACTGACCGCGGTTGACGGCGGCTAATGGCGGCCCCATTCGCATGTACGGCGTGAGGCCTATGTGTTTGTGTATTGGAAGACAGCGGTTCAACTGGGATTTTGTGACGGCAGACATTTATTTTCCCCTCCTCGGGGCAGATTTTGTATGTGTTCACGGACTCCTGGTGGACGTTCAAAATAAACGCTTGGTTGATGCCTTGATGTTTTCCTCCCTCGTGTGTACGCTTGGCAATGGCTGTCGGGCTCGCTGTCGGGAGCGGACACTTTTCTCAGGCTGTTGGCTGAATTTCCAGACCTGACGCTGCCCACCTTCTCTGCGCTCACCACCAAGCATGGGGTGGAGCACCACGTCACCACCGAAGGTCCCCCAGTCTACGCCAGGGCCCGGCGGTTGAACCCTTCTAAGCTTGCAGTAGCGAGGGCGGAGTTTTCGACCATGGAACGCCTGGGTATCGTCCGCCAGTCTGACAGTCCTTGGGCCTCTCCTCTGCACGTCATCCCGTGTGGGGATTACTGCCACGACACCTGACCGCTACCCGGTGCCGCACATTCAGGACTTTTCAGCGCATCTGGCCAGTACGCTGATGTTATCTAAAGTGGACCTGGTGCGTGGATACCACCAGGTGCCCATGCATCCCCTGGACGTTCCCAAGACGGCACTGATAACGCCGTTTGAACTTTTTGAGTTCCTGCAGATGCCTTTTGGGCTCAAGAATGCCTCTCAAACGTTCCAGTGCCTGATGGATTCGATGCTGCGGGACTTGCTGTTTGTGTTCGTCTACCTGGACAACATACTCGTCGCCAGCGTTTCGGTGGAAGAGCACCTGTCCCACCTCCGAGCCCTTTTCACGAGGCTCAGCCAACACGGGTTGATAATCAATCCTGCAAAGTGCCAGTTCGGGGTGTTTGACATTGACTTCCTCGGACACCGCGTCACCAAAGGCGGTGCAGCAGCCCTGCCGGCGAAGGTTGAGGCTGTTGCGGCGTTTCCTCGCCCGCTCACAGCACGGTCGCTCCGTAAGTTCTTGGGGATGGTGACTTTCTATCACCATTTCATTGCCCGGGCTGCCCACAGTATGCGGCCGCTGTATGAGGCGTTGAAGAGTAAGGCCCCCATCCAGGAGATCGACTGGACGGCGGATGCTGAGGTGGCTTTTAAAGAGGTCAAGACCATGCTGGCTCAGGTGGCCCTCTTGGCGCACCCGTCATCCACGGCCCCCATCTCCATTACCACAGACGCATCGGACTACGCCGTCGGTGCGGTGCACGAGCAGTGGGTAGAGGGCACTTGGCAGCCACTCGCCTTTTTCAGCCGTCAGTTGACACCCAGGGAACGCAGGTACAGCGCTTTTGACCGAGAGCTCCTTGGACTCTGGCTGGCCGTGCGGCACTTCCGTTTTTTGCTGGAAGGCCGTGAGTTTACGGCGTTCGTTGACCACAATCTGCTCACGTTCGCCATGTCTAAAGTGGCAGAGCCTTGGTCTGCTCGTCAACAGAGGCAGCTTTCCTACATCTCGGAGTTCACCACAGACATTAAGCACGTGGCTGGTAAGTCGAACCTGGTCGTGGATTGCCTCTCCAGAGTCGTCATCGGAGCCGTCCAGTTGTGCCTGGACTATACCCGCATGGCGGCGGACCAGGTCACGGACCCCACGCCCTGAAGGAGGAGCGCGTGGGGCTGCACTTGGAGAAGGTTCGGTTTGCGTTCACACGGGCAGACCTCAAACGGACTAAACTTTAAACATAAGTCATGTGCACGGCAATGCTGTTCAACAATTAGTCAGAAATGAAGGGAGTAAAAACGCAAATCCCGGCAATTTCTACCGTAGCCTCCACCATGGAGCATCGGCAGGTTATTTTCATGCTGTTGTTAATCTGGAGAGCTGAGAGCATATCAACAGACTCTAGTGGACGGCTCATATGATTATATAATCATACAATGTGCGATAAAAAACATTATAACACATATAATGAGAGACGTTCTGCAGTAAGGAGGGGCGTTTCACCGACGACAGAAATATTTTATACTTCATCGGATCTGCACAAACAAGATATCCAATCCAATCCAATCCACTTTATTTATATAGCACAGTTTAAAAACAGAGGGTTTGCCAAAGTGCTTCACAATGAACATAACATTATAATAAAATATAATATTACACGAATAAGAAAAGATAAAAAAGCACACATAAGAATAAATACAAGGCCCATATGGACAGACAGTAAAAGCATACAAATAGGTATGACATAGATCAGACTGACTGGTAAGCTTGGTCAATCGAAAGCTGAGATTCCACAGATTCCAAAACTCAGGGCAGCGAAGGCAAAACCAGACTACACACAACTTAGCTTTACGGGGCCAAAACGGCAAATACGTCTTACCTTTGCTGTTTCCTGATCAAAAGTTGTGTTCAATGGCATTAAAACGCATAGAAAAGCTGCTGAAGGTTAATCCAATGTCTCTGTGTCACTTTGAAATGATTACTGATAATCCATCATCACATTTATGTCAATAAGAGTAGTTTTCATATATTTTGCTGCTTTGAGTGTATGAGAGCTTCCGGTTTTGGGCATGCTGGCTGTGCATCACTCTCTTCACCAATGGTAATGTTTAAATGGATTTAGGAACTCCCGCTCTAACGGTTCAAAAGAGGTGTCAATCATCAAAATCGACCGATGGGTTCCAGAGATATGGAAAATGCACCCAAATGACCCCAAAAGGTCAGATTTAACTTGTTTTGCATCAATCTTGATGCAGGGTACTTATTATATGTTGTACTTTGGATTCCTAAAGCTTTTAGTCTACTATCATCATTCAAGGGTGGTTTTCACTATAAGTAATGGTTTTCTTTTGGACGGAAACTGTAATTTGAAACTTTAATTTGTTTTACTATGTTCAATCTGAACATTTAAAAACATATATATTAATTCTGGCTTTTCTACATCCAACTCACAGGTTTATCATTGCTTTGAGAAAAAAGATTATTAATTTTCTACTTTAGTTATTGCATTTTACTGTTATTCTATTTTATCTTTTTATTCCAAATGTTTATTTTATTTTTTATTTAATTTGCTATTTCCTATGTCTGTGGAAATATTTGTATTCTTTTCTATTTTAGTTATCTTTTATTGCAAATATTTATTCTATTTTTATTTAATTTTCAACTTCTTATGTCTCTAGAAATATTGCTATTCTTTTCTATTTTAATTATATTTTATTGCAAATATTCATTTGATTTTCATTTAATATTCAACTTCTTATGTGTCTAGAAATATGGCTATTGCTATTGTTTTTAATTATCTTTTATTGCATTTTATTGCATTTTATTGCATTTTATTGCATTTTACTGTTTTTATATTTTATTTTATCTTTTTATTCCGAATATTTTTTTTATTTTTTTTTTTATTTACAATTTCTTGAAGATATGGTCATTTGTTCTGGGAATGTCATTTTCAAGCCTGAGACCTGAAAAACAGGCTCAGGGCTTAACAGGTTAAGAAGGTAGAAATAAATGCATTATGTAAACATTACCACACATTCATCAGGGCTTTTTTTCATGCTGACTTGATCTTGAGCCGTTTGCCTCTTTCTCGACTTCCTGTGTCAGCTTCCACTGAGTGACATGCTGCCTGAGTGGACATGGCACTGTCATCTGAATGGGACCAAATGAGCCATGAGTAACAGCAGGGTACACCCAGCCCATTGGCTAATTGTCCTGAATAATGAGCATGGGTCTCCTCTCTGATTGGTGTTTGGCAGGTCCATCCACAATATACGGCCCAGCGTCGCTGAAATGGTTTTGTCGGATGACTGCTGAAGTCGTAGGAGTCAAACATCCATTTTCCATCCACCCACTGCCACATACACTATATGTGAGAAATATTGTAGCACTACTCAGCTACTCTGCAGAACAAAAACAGATTGTAACTCTTCTGAGTCTTTTTACAGAGCCTTGACAAGTCCATTCAAATCTTCTCTGGCTCTTGTGATGGTGATTCCTACTGATCCCCTAAGAAGTTGCATGAACCTGAACCACCGGTTTGTTGTCAGACCTTATTTCTAGAAAAATAGCTGCAATTTGTTCAGCATCTGTAGCGAAAAAACGTTGATTTCTCAGATTCTTTGCTGACCAATTCTGCACCAAATCATAACAAATATCCTTGGGGAAAATGGTTTCTGTAAGGCTAATGAAATAGTGGAAGTACTGCAGTTTTTTTTTTAAATAGACCTTGTTATAGGTTCAGTGGAAACTGGACTGTAATACCATTTTGAGTGTGGCTAACTACTTACTACTGGTGTCCTGCTGTTGCTCTTGATTGGTTGTCATATTGTAGCCAGCCGCTGTGCGACGTGCAGAACACAGACCTGATTGCACTGGAAAAGAGCGCTGACAAAAGTCGAGGGGGGAAGAAACGTGATAAAGGAAAGGGCTTTGTGAGCTCAAAGATCTTGCTCTGGGTTAAAATACTTCACCTGTTTTGATATAAAATTATGATCTGAGACTGTCTCGCTCCAGAGAGGGATGTATTAGGGAACAAAGCAATAAACAGAGGAATGAAAGGTTTATGTCCACACATAAAAAGAAACAAAGAAAGACAACACTGCATGGAGGAATTTCAGAACTGAAAAGAATGAAAACACATATACGCTTATTACAATCTTTTTATTTAAGAAGTAAGTTGAGTGGTAAAAAGGAAAAACGTTTATAATGAAGAAGGTTGCATTTATTACCTCCTTTTTTCCCCTCAGATTTTTATAAAACTTGATGAATAAGCTAAACATTGTTTAAACAAGACCCATTGCATTTTTGATCCTGAATCCCGGATCACAAATGATTGGCCACTTTCGTTTACATTGCGTTTTTTCACATGTGCCCTTCTAGTTCTAACTATACAGCTAAGAATTGTAATTATTAAAGCTGCATCAATCGATATTTCTATAATACTAGTGGTCTAATGACAGAATAACACTGGAGCTACAAAATGTAATGGGTTCTTCGTTTACCCGTGCTAGTCCTTTCCACCAAGCTTCATGAAAATCCGCCAGCTGTTTTTCCTTGAACAACAAACACAAACCTTGGTAGAGGTAATAATAATAATAATAATAAATTGCAGTTGCTTGTAGGTATACAACCAACCGAGTTCAACCCGTTTTCCCAAGCTCTGTTTTATTTTTTAAACATCTTTTAAGCTTGCTGTTTCTGTTTTTTAGCTTTTAAGTTGAATGTTTTTGGATTATATGAATCTATTGCTAAAAAAGGTTCCACAGAAATCATAAAGTTGTTCTATGTCTGCTGGATGTGTAAATAGGAAACAGTTTTGCTTAGCTGTTTACATTATGTTTTTTTTGAGACATGAATAAAGATTGATTTTAACTAACCCTATTACTAAACTATTATTAATTAAAACATTGTTTTAACGTCAAATTACTTATATATATGCACATAGCAACAACAGTATAATTATGGCTGGGTAAAGATCTTTGTTCTGACAACTTTCGTTTTGATTCAGGCCGGCTAGCCAATGAAAGGCTTCGTTAGGGTTGGGAGAGGATTGCTGTGAAATAACTGCCGGTTAGTTGCAGGTCACGAATGATAGTTTCCCCACATCCAAGTCCGGTACTTGTTCTCCACCACTCTGACCCCTTCACCTTTAGATTTGACTTTGTTAACTGAAGAAATGTTAAGCTGCAGAATAGTCTAATGATTGCCATTGTGGATACTGCTGTTTTTTGCAAATTACACACATCTAGCCTGACCTTTTATGAGGAACAAAGTCACCTATAGGGACACAAAACATTCAAAAAGAAATATATAAAAAGAGAAGGCAAGCTTTCATCTAGCTAAAAAACATGGCATGGTATCTATAGTACCTCTCCCTTCCATTTGTGCCAGCTCAAGCTAAGCCCCTGACGGCAGATTTATATGACAGATTTTGGTAAATAGATGCAGAACTGGAGACAGCTGTCTCTGCATTGCTTTTTATTCATCGTTGGTAATGGTTTCAGTGTCATATATGCTTGGCCCAATGTGTTAACATAAATATGCAATCTGTCAATTGCCAAAATGTCATGTCATGTGTCAAATGTATCAGCGTGGTGGTGACATATTAGATGTTTTTTATGTCATTCAGCTTATTTTGGCCTCTGTCTTTTCTTGGTTTTCATCTCCCCCTCTCTCGCTTCTCTCGCCCCCTTTGTGCTGAGGCTTGCTGGGACTTCACGCAGCCCACTCACTGTCTGCTCGTCAAATCCGCTGTACACACACTTATAAACACTCACACTCACTTACTCATGCCCCTCACCATTCCCCAGCACCTTGCAGCACAGCAGGTTGCCTCGGCCTGTCTGTCAGTGCGTCCCCCAAATACATACCCGAGCAGCAGTAGTATTATTTTATCAGCTCCCGGGCTGAGGCTGGCCAGCTCTGCTCTTGTTTTGAAATATCTAAAGGTTGAAATAGAGGCATCAGGTCAAGTTGAACTGATCGAAACCTTTTTGTATTCTCCCTTTGGTGACATTTAATTTCTCTCACTAAATACAACTCAGGTGTGCAAGTCTGTATATGTGAACATGTGTAAGCTGTGTGATTTTGCAGTGCCAGATTTACCTCTAGTTTTGCAGTGAAAGAAACAAAAACAAAATACACCCATGCCATGGATATAAACGGCTTGCTTGTTTCTGACTTTGTCTACTTTTAAACAAAATGAATGTACTTGTTTGAAATCAGGGCAATGCATGTTAAGATTAATAGACATATTTTAAAAGGATTCATTAATACAATAAGATCGGTCAAATAAGAGATTTTCTCGATTTTTAAAATGAAGAGGCCAGTTTAGAATAAAATCACAATTTGTATATTAGCAATCATTTGCCCCTGATTGCTAATGGTTTTAAGCAGTTATTTTGGATCCATGCATTTATTTTATTTGTTTTCTTTCTGACAGAATACAAATCCATACTAAAAGGGTGTTTTGGTATGGGTCAAGCTCACCAAAAAAATTACTGGATCATAGACTATCGCTAATAAGCCTGCTCTTGAATCACAAAGTATATTATTTTTAACAAGTGGACTAGATGTTCTGGTGACGAGTATACTGAACATCATGAGTGAAATAAGTGGATTATCCCATTAAGTAATAAGCAGTCTTGAAATGAGCTTGAGCTGTGTAATCCATTAGTGACCTTCAGATCTAGCTAACTACACGATAATTGCGCAGTGCATGTTACGGGTGAGTGAAGCAAGCAGGACCCAAATGCAGATAACACTGAAAATACCTTTATTTCAAGGATACACGGATAAACAGAACACTCCCCGGTGAACACAGTCACAGACAAATGACGAACCAACAATGACAGACAGAAAAAACAGAACTTAAATACACACAGGACCAGTGGCGAGCCGTCAGGGCCCTCTAGGCCCTCTGTGAGGGCCTAAGATATTCAAAAAATATATATTTGAAAACATTAAATGTTTTTTTAAATATTTTTTTGTTACATTTTTCATTAGTTTTACCAAAATAACTTGATTTAATTGTATTTAAAATAATATTTCCAAAGAAATAAATCCTTCGAATCTGCCTGTTCAGTTTCTGTTGGAATGTGAAGGGTTAAATGCCGTCTCTGCGAGTTATGTGAAGACGGGAGAGCTTGTTGGTCCCTCTGTAGATTCACAGAGGGCCAGCTATAGTAACTCAACGAGAGAGTAATGTCAAATGACAGTACAATTGACCAATCATATCTTCCCTCTAAATGGGCGGGCTTTATTTTCGCGGACTTTATGACAAGTTCCGCCCGCTGTGAGGTCTATGCAAGTGGTGCAGTGACGCGTCCTAAAACCCGGAAGTAAGCTTCGCTCGGATTCCCTCGACAGAAAGTAATGGGTTTTGGAAAATAGCTCGAAATAAGGTCTGTGGAAAACGAACCTGTTAGATAAATGCACGTTTTGTTCAGCCGGATAATATCCACATGTCTACCCTACTTTTATTGTTTTCGAATCATAAATCTAAACGATAGATTTATGATCGATAGATTTATGATTAGCATAAGTTCGTTCATGATGGCTCACTTCAGTGATAGTGATGACATAGTTGCGAAATTATTAACAGAGTCATTTTCAAGATTGAGTTACAATGATAAACTGGAGTGGCAAAGGATCAGCTGCATGACCCGCCATCAAGTGCTTCATCCAAAAGGACAGGAGGATGGACTTCGTGTTTAAGTGATTTGATCATCAAAGGTAGGCCTAAGTCATTTTCAATGCGGGCCGCCGTGCCAACTTAATTCATTTGTAATTGTTACTTGGCTGTGGGTGCCCTGTCATGATAGGTGTTTATATAAATGGTGTTGTTTTGTGGTAGAGGGTCACTGTCATTGATGCGTTTTGCACCCCGGGCCGCGGTTTTGATATTCCGCTGAAGTATACACTGTGACGTAGTATCTCTTCTTTTTTTCTCTCGAGGGAAGGGGGGTCAGAGGGCCTAGGTATAAAAGTCACGGCTCGCCACTGCACAGGACTAATCAAGGAAACAAGAGACAGGTGAGGAGGGAGGAGAAAACACAGGGGCAACAGGTGAACACAATCAAGAAAACAGGTAGGAGGGAACACACACAGATCTAAACAAGACAAAACTGAAGTTACCTACTGTAACTCCAGCTTCCATGAGTATTGGCGAAGCCCTCTAAGGCTATCGCTATTGGGTAATCTCCTGCGCACCCGCGCAGCACTGAAACACTTGTAGTCCACGCCCACCCTCGGGCTCCCTTCCGGTATAAATAGGAAGGAGGCCCGACAATCTGCTCCCATACAAAATAACTTTTCTTCAGCTATTCGTGGAGCCAGTGGGGCCCAGCACTTAGAGGGCTTCGCCAACACTCATAGAAGCTGGAGTTACAGTAGGTAACTTCAGTTCTATTTCGTATAGGCTTCGCCCTCTAAGGCTATCGCTATTGGGTTAATGGCGAAGCATGATGTAGTCTGCGCCCCACTGGGTCCGCCCGGTACTAGAAGCACAGACACACCTGCTCAATAACAACCCATGCCTATTGCGCCATGCGTAATGGCGCATCGCCGTCCCTGGAATATAGCATAACATGAATCTTTTCCATGAGGGGACGAAGGCTGGGAACAATACATACCTGCCGCTGTGAAAAAGTAGAGACGAAGGTCATACTTTGCCCAGTGACAAGAAGAGGGGGAACAGCAGCTCTCTGCGTGCAGACAGGCAGGAGAGCGCACGGCTGGATCCCTGACGTCACTCACTCTGACAAGACACTCCGTACAGGGTGTGTCAGAGAGGAATGGGAGACATCCCTCAAATACAATTGAATAAATTAACAGGAGGAACCAAGATGCAGCAGTGCAAATGTCTTCCACTGACATTCCTCCGTGCAAAGCCGTGGAGGAGGACATTCCTCTGGTGGAGTGCGCATTGATGTTCTCCGGGGGATCCACCCCAGAGGAGACATATGCCTGTGACACAGCTTCACACAGCCAGTGTGACAGCCGTTGTGCAGACAGAGGCTGCCCGATCGAGCGCTCTCTATAATGCACAAACAGGTGCTGAGAATGGCGCAAGGCAGCCGTGCGAGCCACTAGCAGGACAGCACGCGCACAGGACAGAAGAGATGAGACGCGGCTTCTTCCTCCGACCTGTGAGGAGGGGGAAAGAAGCCATCCAAGGTGATCACTCTCGACTCTAAAAGAGCTTGTGATGACCTTTGGCATAAAAGCCGGGTTAGGGCGTAAAACAGCTGAACTGCCATCTCCTTGGATCCGGAGGCATGACGGAGCCACAGAGAGAGCAGACAAATCACTCACCCTTTTTGCTGATAGAGCCAAAAGTAATACTACTTTGGCTGACAACAGTTTAAGGGGAACCTGGTCTAAAGGTTCAAATGGGGCTTTGCTTAGTGCGCGTAACACCAAAGCCAAATTCCACTGAGGCGCCAGTGCGCGTGACACAGGTCTGAGTCTCCGTACTCCTCGCCTAACACGGCTGCTGCGCACTGCGAGCCCCTCTGTTCAATTCGCCGGGAATATACATTGCTCTGATGAGAGCAATGTGTGTGCGTGCCCAGAACAGCAGCCGCAAAACTAAGGCCAACAGGGTGGGTGGAGGGGGTCTGGAGGACGGGCTTGGGCTGACAGCGGAGGACCCGGAAGGGGTCTCGGGCGGACGGCCCAGGGGCAAGGCAGAGATCAAGGATGGGGTCTCGGGCGGACGGTCCGGGGCAAGGCAGAGTTAAAAAAGGGGGACTCGGGCGGACGGCCTGGGGGCAAGGCAGAGTTCAAGGAAGGGGTCTCGGGCGGACGGTCCGGGGCAAGGCAGAGTTAAAAAAGGGGGACTCGGGCGGACGGCCTGGGGGCAAGGCAGAGTTCAAAAAGGGGGACTCGGGCAGACGGCCCGGGGGCAAGGCAGAGTTCAAAAAGGGGGACTCGGGCGGACGGCCCGGGGGCAAGGCAGAGTTAAAAAAGGGGGACTCGGGCGGACGGCCCGGGGGCAAGGCAGAGTTCAAGGCAGGACAGGAGATGGTGGGGCCTCCAACTGGACTGGACATAGAGCTGGCAGGATCCCCAGCGGAACCTCCAAAGGCACGGGACATAGAGTTGGCAGGACCCCCGATAGAAGAGTAGTCGGCGGGACCTCCAACGGAACAGGACAAGGGATTGGCAGGACCCCCCGGCAGAAGAGTAGTCGGCGGGGCCTCCAACGGGACAGGACACAGGGTTGGCAGGACCCCCGGCAGGAGAGTAGTCGGCGGGGCCTCCAACGGCACAGTACTTAGGGTTGGCAGGACCCCCGGCAGAAGAGTAGTCGGCGGGACCTCCAACGGCACTGGACATAGGGTTGGCAGGACCCCGGCAGAAGAGTAGTCGGCGGGACCCCCAACGGGACAGGACATAGGGTTGGCAGGACCCCGGCAGAAGAGTAGTCGGCGGGACCCCCAACGGGACAGGACATAGGGTTGGCAGGACCCCCGGTAGAAGAGTAGTCGGCGGGACCCCCAACGGGACAGGACATAGGGTTGGCAGGACCCCCGGCAGGAGAGTAGTCGGCGGGACCCCCAATGGGACAGGACATAGGGTTGGCAGGAGAGTGGTCGGCGGGACCCCCAACGGGACAGGACATAGGGTTGGCAGGACCCCCGGCAGGAGAGTAGTCGGCGGGACCCCCAACGGGACAGGACATAGGGTTGGCAGGACCCCCGGCAGGAGAGTAGTCGGCGGGACCCCCAACGGGACAGGACATAGGGTTGGCAGGACCCCCGGCAGGAGAGTGGTCGGCGGGACCCCCAACGGGACAGGACATAGGGTTGGCAGGACCCCCGGCAGGAGAGTAGTCGGCGGGACCCCCAACGGGACAGGACATAGGGTTGGCAGGACCCCCAGCAGGAGAGTAGTCGGCAGGACCCCCAACGGGACAGGACAAAGGGTTGGCAGGACCCCCAGCGGAACCTCCAACGGTACAGGACATAGGGTTGGCAGGACCCCCGCCAGAAGAGCAGTCTGCGGGACCTCCAACGGCACAGGACATGGGGTTGGCAGGACCCCCGGCAGAAGAGCAGTCTGCGAGACCTCCAACGGCTCAGGACATGGGGTTGGCAGGACCCCCAGCAGAAGAGTAGTCTGCGGGACCTCCAACGGCACATGAGTAGGGACTTGAGTGGGAACTCGAGAGAGGGCTTGAGAGGGAACTCGAGAGGAAACTTGAACGGAGACTCGAGAGGGGACCCGATAGGGGACTCGAGAGAGAGAGGACTCGAGAGAGGGCTTGAGAGGGAACTCGAGAGGAGACTCGAGAGGGGACTAGAGAGGGAACTCGAGAGGTGACTTGAGAGGGGACTCGAGAGGAAACTTGAGAGGAATTTCGAGAGGGAACTTGAGAGGAGACTCGAGAGGGAACTCGAGAGGGGACTCGAGAGGAAACTTGAGAGTTGACTTGAGAGGAATTTCGAGAGGGAACTTGAGAGGAGACTCGAGAGGTGACTCGAGAGGGAACTCGAGAGGGGACTCGAGAGGTGACTTGAGAGGGGACTCGATAGGGAACTCGAGAGGGGACTCGAGAGGAAACTTGAGAGTTGACTTGAGAGGAATTTCGAGAGGGAACTTGAGAGGAGACTCGAGAGGTGACTCGAGAGGGAACTCGAGAGGGGACTCGAGAGGTGACTTGAGAGGGGACTCGATAGGGAACTCGAGAGGGGACTCGAGAGAGGGCTTGAGAGGGAACTCGAGAGGAGCCTCGAGAGGGGACTTGAGAGGAGACTCGAGAGGGAACTCGAGAGAGGACTTGAGAGGGGACTAGAGAGGGAACTTGTGTCGGTCGGTACGCCGACAGGACACGGGGAGCTGGCGTTGGCTGGAGAGCCAGCAGGAGACGAGGTGCTGGAGTCGGCCGGTATGCCGACAGGACTCCGGGATCTGGCGTCGGCCGATGAGTCAACAGGTGACGAGGAGCCGGAGTCAGGACCATGATTGCTGGGGCCGGTACTTGATCCGGAACCATGGCTGGAACTGGGGCCGGAACCATGGCTGCTGGGCCCAGTACTTGAGCCGGAATCATGGCTGCATGGGCCGGTTCTGGAGCCGGAAACATGGCTGTAAGATCCAGTTCTGGAGCCGGAAACATGGCCGTAAGGTCCGGAGCTGAAGCCTGGATCATGGCTGTGTGGGCCGGCTTTGGAGCCGGAATTGAAGCCGGAACCATGGCTGCCGAGGCCGGAACTGGGGCCGGAACATAACTGCTGGGGCCAGAACAGGGGCTAGAACCATGGCTGCTGGGGCCAGAACTGGGGCTGGAACCATGGCTACTGGGGCCAGAACAGGGGCCGGAACCATGGCTGCTGAGGCCAGAACTGGGGCCGGAACCATGGCTGCTGGGGCCAGAACTGGGTATGGAACCATGGCTACTGGGGCCAGAACAGGGGCCGGAACCATGGCTGCTCGGGCCAGAACTGGGGCTGGAACCATGGCCCTTTGGGCTCGTGCTGCTAACCTGGCCTTGCGACTCCTTCTTTTAGGAGCCTGTTACAGCCGCTGCTACCTTGTGAGCTTAAGTCTGTTTGTGTATGTAAATGAGCTGTGCAGTTCCTCTGCTGTCATTGGCCGTCCGGACCGCTCAACATCCGTGGGGATTGGACAGACGTCGCCCAACCCCTGCTCGCTTCTGCCACGTCATCCGGGGGAGGAGTATAAAGGCTGAGCACGGACAACAGTCGGGAGGCTCGGTATTTTGTGTCAGATGCCTCAACCCTATCCTTGTGATAAGCCTTCATTCTGTGAATTCTGAGATTTAGCGTGTGTCTTTGGTATTAGCTCCACTGATTAGCAGTGTCTATAGTAGGGTTCTAGGCGAGCACACTGAGTAGCAATGTGTCGTCGGGTTCTGTGTTAGCGTAGGGATTTTGTGTGTGTGTATACTGCTTAGATCCAGGTTGATTAGCACCTGTAGACCAGCATTCCTGTGTGTTTATACTGCTTAGATCCAGGTTGATTAGCACCTGTAGACCAGCGTTCCTGTGAGTGGATATTGCGTAGAGCCAGGTGATTAGCACCTGTAGACCCGCACCAGCTGTGTGTTTCCACAGTCCCGTTTTGTTTATTGCTTGTTTCCACTTGAGTAGTGAGATTTGTTTTTCTTTCTATAGCGGGGCAACTCTCTTTTGGAGACCCTTCGTGTTGTATTATAGTGACAGATTGACCCGTGTTGTGGGGCCAATCTGTGTGACCATCATTTTGCCTAGTTTCAGTGACAATAAAACCACCGGTAACAAATATACCAAATCCAATCTGGTCGTGTAGTTTCCCGTTTGTACCCTAGCCAAGTGGGAACGTAACACGTGGGGACTCGTCCGGGATAAATTTAAAACAATTCCTGGGGTTATAGGTGGGTTTATTGTGGCAGTAAACTTGGTAAACGTGTGGGCGGTACACTCAGGTATGGCATCGTTCGATATAGAGGCGTTCTTGGTCTGGCCGTCCTATGAGCAGCTGGACCGGTGTAGAAAGGATGATTTGATGGAGATAGCGCGGCACTTCAGTCTAGTGGTAAATCGGCAAATGTTAAAAAAAGAGTTGAAGGCATTGGTGGTTGATGAGATGGTGCGAAGAGAGGTACTTGTACTGGCTGTACCAGCTGAGCTCCCAGTGTCCGATGTTCCCACTGAGGGCCTGTTGCGTCCAGAGACTGAGGCAGAGTTTACGTTTACTGAAGGAAGGGGTAGTGACAGCGAGGGGGGCGAGCCGTGTGAGGCACCGCTCACGTCACCTCGCAGATGTCCACCCTCTCCTGTTGGTAGTACAGATTCCCGGGAGGGGGCTAAACTCAAGGTCCGTCTCGTCCGGCTCCAGTTGGAAGCCAAGGACAGGCAGCGTCAGTGGGAAGCTAACGACAGGGAGAAAGCCAGGCAGTTACAGCTGGAGCTACGAAAGTTAGAAATTGACAAGGAAGTGCGGATACGTCAGCTGGAGCTAGACTCCGAGCTGCGTGCCTCCGGTGCTTTTGGCCATGTCGGAGGAAGTTCCTCACCTCATTCTCATCCACCTGCCTTCAATGTAGGGAAAAATGTTGTGTTGGTGCCGGTTTTCCGTGAGGCTGAAGTGGATGCGTATTTTGGTGCGTTTGAACGCATGGCAGCGGCATTACAGTGGCCGACTGACGCCTGGGCTCTGTTAGTGCAGTGTAAACTTCACGGGAGAGCTCAGGAGGCGGTTGCTGCTCTTTCACTGGAGGACAGCCTAAGCTACGACCTGGTAAAGCGTGCCATACTTAGGGTGTACGAGTTAGTTCCCGAGGCTTATCGGCAGAAGTTCAGGAATCACAGAAAGGGGGCTAATCAAACACATGTCGAGTATGCCAGGGAGAAGGGGATGTTGCTCCATAAATGGATTGATTCATGTGACGCTGCAGAGTATTCTGCCTTTAAAGAATTAATCCTGATGGAGGACTTTAAGAGGGGATTACCTGACCGTATTGTGGGGCATATAAATGATCAGAAAGTGCAATCTCTCTCCGCAGCTGCTGTGCTGGCAGACGAATATGTGTTGATGCATAAAACGGTGTTTTCTCCGGCTATTGCTGAGAACTCGCGCCGCATGTCGGGTGCACCTGTTGGTCAGCCCGCGAGAGTGTTTACGAGGGACAAAGAGGGGAGAGAATGTCACTATTGTCATCAGCCTGGGCATCTCATTAATAATTGCCTAATGCTGAAGCGGAAGGAGCAGTCACCAAACGTGACCAGGCCGAAAGGCATCGGCTTGATTAACACTAACTCACTCAGTATTTCCACACCTGACAATGCGGAGGAAATAGATCCCTGTTTTAAGCCTTTTGTGTTCGAGGGATTGATTTCACTAACAGGTGAGTCAGACGATCAGAGACCCATCCGCATACTACGAGACACGGGAGGCTCACAGTCAGTGATTGTTGCCTCGGCTCTACCATTTTCCGAACAATCAGCGTGTGGGTATGGATCGACTTTATGTGGCATTGAAATGGGTTATGTGCCCCGGCCCGTACATAATGTACATGTACAATGTAAATTAATTACTGGATTTTTCCCTGTTGCTGTGTGCCCAGCATTACCCATAAGGGGTATAGTTTTCCTAATGGGAAATGTCATCGCAGGGGGTAAGGTAACCCCTGCATTAGAAATATTGGATTCTCCTCAGCTTGTAGTGCCTGAAGTGACCCAGGCCCACATTTTCCCTATTTGTGCTGTCACTCGCGCGCAAGCGCGTAAGAGTAACTCGGAGGTGTCTCTAGATGATACTATGTTTGGGAAAATATTCACAGAGGACAAAATACCGGAGGAAAAGCCAGCAGTGGAGGTTTCTGCATCCTCCGCGTTCCCGGCTGGAACCGCTGCACCAGCGCACCCTGCCAGCCCAGCGGTTGACGGTTCCACACTCCCGGTAACCCGAGAGCGTTTACTCGCCGCGCAGAGGGCGGATCCGACGCTTGTGAAGTGTTTCGAGCAGGTGGTGAGTAATGACAAAGCAAGGGGTGAGAAGGTGGCTTATGTGTTGGATAAGGAGATATTAGTGCGCCAATGGTCCCTCACTGCTACTGCTGAAGCTGACTGGAGTGTAGTGCATCAAGTAGTCGTGCCGGTGCCATACCGTCAACATGTGCTATCTGTCGCGCATGAAAGTCAATGGTCGGGACACTTGGGCGTGACTAAAACGTATCAAGTAATTCTGAAGCATTTCTTTTGGCCAGGTTTAAAGAAAGATGTCTCTAGCTTCTGCCGCTGCTGTCATGTGTGCCAGGTTGTCGGTAAGCCTAATCAAAAAATTCCGCAGGCTCCGTTACATCCCATACCAGCTATAGGTGAGCCCTTTGACCGGGTGTTGATAGACTGTGTTGGTCCTTTACCACGTACGAAAACAGGTCAACAGTATTTACTCACGATAATGTGTACGGCGACTCGTTTTCCGGAAGTGATTCCGCTGCGTAGCATTACTTCAACATCTGTAGTTAAGGCCTTGACGAAGTTATTTTCTACATTTGGAATTCCGCGAGTAATCCAAAGTGACCAAGGGACAAATTTTAAATCTAAATTGTTCAAACAGGTCCTACAAACACTGCAGGTTAAACATGTGATATCCAGTGCGTATCATCCAGAGTCGCAGGGGGCATTAGAACGGTGGCATCAGACTTTAAAGAGTATGTTGCGAAAATACTGTATGGAGACAGAAAAAAATTGGGATGAGGGAATTCCTTTCGTTTTGTTCGCAGCCCGTGAAGCTGTTCAGGAGTCATTAGGATTCAGTCCCGCGGAGCTCGTTTTCGGCCATACGCCCCGCGGTCCACTTAAAATCCTACACGATGAGTTTCTTTCGGCTGATACTCCTCCAGATACGAACGTACTAGATTACGTTAGTCAGTTCCGTGAGCGTTTGCACCGAGCAAATTCACTCGCCAGAGAGTCGCTCTCCGCTTCACAAGCGGTTATGAAGCGAAATTATGACCGTGCCGCTGTCCCTAGGCACTTTGACATAGGTGACAAGGTCCTCGCACTATTACCTATCCCCGGCTCTGCGCTCTCAGCCAAATTCCTCGGGCCGTATGAAATCCGTGATTGCCTCAGCGACACCGATTACGTGATTGGTACTCCCGAGAGACGACGAACAACGCGTGTCTGCCATGTAAACATGTTGAAGCGATATCATGCACGCACCGTCACTGATAGTACGCCAGCCGGCTCATGTAATCAAAGAGTGGCTGCTTCGGCGTTAATAGTGGTAGATAGTTCCGGCTCCTCTGACGACGGGTTGGTGATGCGCTCACATCACCAGCCGGGTGCGCGGTTATGCAACTCGGAGATGGTAGAGACATTGCCGACCACGTTAGGTCATCTGCAGGAGAGCCAGCAGAATGACGTAACCCAGTTGGTGGATGATTTCCCGTGCCTTTTCCATGATGTCCCCACCCAAACTAATGTGATAAAACATGACATTGATGTAAAAGGTGCGAGGCCAATCAAACAACATCCGTACCGCGCCAATCTCACCAAACGCGCACTTATGCAACAGGAGGCTGACTATCTTGTAGCAAATGGCCTGGCGACACAGAGCTCTAGCCCATGGTGTTCGCCGTGTCTTGTAGAGGCGAAATCTGATGGTTCTCCGCGATTTATTACGGACTACCGTAAAGTGAACGCTGTTACGGTAACAGATTGCTACCCATTGCCGAGAATGGAGGATTGCATTGATAATTTAGGTTCCGCTAAATTTGTCAGTAAATTGGACCTACTTAAAGGCAGGTACCTTTAACGGACCGTGCCTCAAAAATCTCCGCTTTCGCTACGCCTGACTGTTTCCTGCAATATACAGTAATGGCGTTTGGTATGTGTAACGCTCCCGCTACATTTCAAAGATTGGTGAATACTGTCCTCTCCGGAATAAGCCATTGTAACGCGTATTTGGATGACCTCATTGTGTACACGCCCACATGGGAGATGCACATGAAGATTCTGGGGCAGGTATTCACCCGGCTCGCACAGGCGTCTCTTACTTTGAATCTGGCCAAATGTGAGTTTGGTAAAGCTACGGTCACCTATTTAGGAAAGCAGGTTGGGCAAGGCCAAGTTAGACCAGTGGAGGCTAAGGTTACTGCGGTGGCTGAATGTGCGGTGCCCGGCACCAGGAGTGATCTCCGCCGTTTCCTCTGTATGGCAGGCTACTACCGCAGTTTCTGCCGTAACTTCTCCACTGTAGCTCAACCCCTAACTAGGTTGATAAGTCCCAAGGTGGAATATGTTTGGACCGCTGAGTGCCAGCATGCGTTTGAGTGTGTAAAGACACTTTTGAGTCACGCTCCTGTGCTCGCTGCTCCCGATCTTGCGAAGCCCTTTAAACTCGAGGTGGATGCTAGTGCAGTGGGGGCCGGTGCTGTTTTACTGCAGGAAGATGCGGCGGGAGTTGATCATCCTGTCTGCTATTTCTCCCGTAAGTTCAACAAACACCAGGTACGCTACTCTACCATTGAAAAGGAGACCCTTGCTTTGTTGTTAGCTCTCCAGCACTTTGAGGTTTATGTCGGGTCTAGTTCTTTGCCGGTTGCAGTGTTTACCGATCATAACCCCATTGTCTTTTTGTCCCGCATGTACAACCACAATCAGCGTCTCATGCGGTGGGCTCTGATCGTTCAGGACTACAACCTGCAAATCCGACACAAGAAAGGCTCAGAGAACGTGTTCGCAGATGTTCTGTCCAGACTGGAGTGATGTGTTCTGTGGTCATGGTGTGTGATGTATTATGGTTCACAAAAACCCTGTGGGGTTTGTGTTTTAAGGGGGGGGGGGGTGTTACAGCCGCTGCTACCTTGTGAGCTTAAGTCTGTTTGTGTATGTAAATGAGCTGTGCAGTTCCTCTGCTGTCATTGGCCGTCCGGACCGCTCAACATCCGCGGGGATTGGACAGACGTCGCCCAACCCCTGCTCGCTTCTGCCACGTCATCCGGGGGAGGAGTATAAAGGCTGAGCACGGACAACAGTCGGGAGGCTCGGTATTTTGTGTCAGATGCCTCAACCCTATCCTTGTGATAAGCCTTCATTCTGTGAATTCTGAGATTTAGCGTGTGTCTTTGGTATTAGCTCCACTGATTAGCAGTGTCTATAGTAGGGTTCTAGGCGAGCACACTGAGTAGAAGTGTGTCGTCGGGTTCTGTGTTAGCGTAGGGATTTTGTGTGTGTGTATACGGCTTAGATCCAGGTTGATTAGCACCTGTAGACCAGCGTTCCTGTGAGTGGATATTGCGTAGAGCCAGGTGATTAGCACCTGTAGACCAGCGTTCCTGTGAGTGGATATTGCGTAGAGCCAGGTGATTAGCACCTGTAGACCCGCACCAGCTGTGTGTTTCCACAGTCCCGTTTTGTTTATTGCTTGTTTCTACTTGAGTAGTGAGATTTGTTTTTCTTTCTATAGCGGGGCAACTCTCTTTTGGAGACCCTTCGTGTTGTATTATAGTGACAGATTGACCCGTGTTGTGGGGCCAATCTGTGTGACCATCATTTTGCCTAGTTTCAGTGACAATAAAACCACCGGTAACAAATATACCAAATCCAATCTGGTCGTGTCGTTTCCCGTTTGTACCCTAGCCAAGTGGGAACGTAACAGAGCCGTTTGGAGGCTCCGTGGACCTCCAAAAGCCAGACGAGTACCAGCGAATGGCTCCTGGACTGTAGCAAACACTGGGTGAGAAGCAGGGGCTGACGCCAGACGGACCACACCGATGCGTGTGGTATCGAAAAGGGAATTGGGAGACCTGGGTCTATCAGGATCGGGAAAACAAACCGTGAGGTAATCCAAAAGCCAGGCAGGTAAGAATTTAACCAAATCTTGATTCTTCATTGTAAGGTTGAATGCTTCTGCCAGAGCAGCATCTCGCTGTTGAACCCTGACCGCTCCTATCCATCGATGAGCGCAGTCAGACAAAGAAAAGGTATAATCCAATAGTTCCTGCTCAAACGGATCTGCTGGGCCCATATCTCAGGTCGGTTCGTAATGTTACGGTGTGTGCAGGAAGCAGGACCCAAATGCAGAATAAAGTGTCAAAAATAACTCCTTTATTTCAAGGCTATACTATAAACAAAGACAGAACAGAACACTCACCGAAGACCAAGTCATAACTTTTTTTTTATATCAAACATATAAACAATATACAATATAACACTTTAAAAACATGATAGTCCCCCTCGCCGATCCCCAAAAAAGAAAGGACCCCAAGGCTTTCCATCACATAAAACATAATTTCCCATTCAAACATCTCCCTTCATTATACATTTTAATTCCCTTTTCACTTTCATACATTAAACAACCATCTCAGTTTTCCATGCCTGTTCTCCCTCACACACCGAATCATCTCCCTATTACCCCACCTAATCGTGCTTTCACTCTCCCCATTCCCATTTATCACATATACCCACCAAATCACAACAAAGTCTCATAAAAACAAACTCTCAGTTCATATTTTGACTTCCTTCAATTGTGTCCAAAATACATTCAAGCCCTGCCACATTCCCCCCACATTTCACCACCGTCAAACTACCTAATCATAATCCCACTCTCCCTTCTCCACCTCTCCCCGTATCTCTATTATCGCCAGTTTTTTTTTTCTCTTCCCAATAATCCTCCCACTCTTCCAATGTTTCCCCCCTTTTCACTCCATACAGCCTTCGCAAAATAATCAGTCCATACACATCCTCCTCGCTCTCTACCCACTCACCCTTCCCATTCATCACCCCCACATTCACACCAAATTCCTCATAGTCCTCCTCTCTGAACCCCTCATTTTTCTTTCTAACTCTCTCATTCCTCTCCTCCTCTGACTCTTCACCCTTCCCCTCCTTTTTTCCCTTCTTATCCTCATCTTCGCTAATATCCTCTATCCCCATCTCTTCTTCCCTCTGTTTCCGCTCCTCCTCTCCTCTGACTCAACTCCCTCATCCTTTCCCTTCTCTTTTTCCTTCTCATCCTCTCTCTCTTTCTCTCTCTCTCCTACTCTTCCCTCCTCCATATCTTCCTTCATCCTCATCATTTCTAACTGCTCCTCCTCCCTCTGTCTCTGCTCTCGCTCCTCCTCATCCTCTGTATTCGCTTCTTTGTTCTATTTCTTCCATCTCCACCTCATTCCCACCTCCTCCTCTTTCAACCTATTTTCCATTCCCCTTCATCCTCTTTATATATTTCCTCCCACTTGTTTCACCATCAATCCCACACACAGACCCTTCATAAACACCCATTATTTGTAAACACTTCACCCATCCACTCCTTTTTTACCTCCTCCACACACCCTCCATCCCAATGTGTTTCCTGCAAACATATTATACTTGCCCCACATAGAATTATTGCCCGTTCTCTTCTAATCCTATTTCTGAGGCCATTGCCATTAAAGGAGAAGATGGCTGCCATCAAAAGGAATGCTGTTATAATAAGCATCCTTAACATTGTTACCTTAAGCTGTTCCCTTTCCCGAGCTCCCCCTCTGTTGAGCTCGCTCTTCTTTTCTCCATCTCCTTCGCCTTGTCCGCTTTGCGTTTATCACTCCGCCCGACGTTCTCCGCTGAGGCCTTCCTCACACCCCCACGCCCGTTTCTCTTCAAGCTGCTGTCCCTCTGCTTATCCTTAGGGTTCCCGAAAATCACGGCGCCCACAGGGTCCTCCTCCAGCACTCCCTCATCCATATCTGATGCCTCCGAGATGTCCTCCACCACTCCGAACCTTCTTTCCTCCGCCGCCGCTTCCTTCGGCGCCTCCGCCGCTCTGCTTTGCACTTTTCTTAGTTCCATCCTCGTCTTCCGCCGCTCCTCCCCCACTCAGGCCACCATCCTCATCGCTGACCTCCTCAAAGGGTCTTTTCTTTGCTCCTTCCGCCCCTTCCTCTTCCTCCTCCTTGTCTTCCTCCTCCTCGTCTTCCTCCTCCCCCTTTTGCTCCTCGTCTTCCTCCTTGTCCTCCTTCTCTTCCTCCTTCTCCTCTCTCTCCGCCCTGAAATTGCACTCCCTGGCATAATGTCCTGCCTGGCCACACTTGTGGCATTTAAACTCTGGGCACTCCCTAAAGAAGTGACCGGGCTGGATGCACAGCCGGCAGACAGGAACCTGGCGATTGTGCAGTACTCTGAAGTACTCCGCACCCCTCACTGTTTCTAACTTTGTTGAATAAGGGAGGGAGCTAATCTTGTCATTGAATCTAACTCTCAGGAATCTGGTGCCGTCTGAGATTTCTGTGCCCGGCCACACTCTTTTTTTGATTGCCGAGATAGGCTCGACCCCCCACTCTTTCAGTCTCTTAATTATCATGCCATCAGGTACATATACCGGCAGATTTAGGAATGAGACAGTCATATCTTTGTTCAAGAGGTCCTGTGCATGCACCATGACCCCGTTCACCCTCAGTCCCTCCATTATTTTCCTTTTCCCCAGACAGGTCCTCATGGTGACTTCATATAGCCGCTCCCCTCTCACTCTGCACCCGTCCACAACCCCACACTTTTTTTGTATTCCTTTTAGTAAGTCCATCATTGTTACTGCGTCTCCTCCATCCACAGTTACCTCCACAGTTAATTCTACACTGTACCTCACAGTCCCCATCTTCTTTCTTGTTTCCTCCTCTCCCGCTTTCTTGTTTTGTCCTTGTTCTTCGTTGGTATCCTCCTTTCCGTCCGTTTTGCCCCCCTCTTTCTCGTTGTCCATGATCCGCGTTGCCGTGGTCTTGTCCATTCCTGGCTCAGTTGCCATTGAATCTGTCATCAAAACAAACGCCCAGCTCAGGGGAAGAACCCCTCTTTGAATCGTTTTCTGTACACCACTTCTCCGTTCTCTGCCACTCGTCAGCCGTTGGATCTGAAGAAACTGGTCATAACTTTTTTTTTTTTCTTTTTTTTTTATTATATCAATCATATAAACAATATACAATATAACACTTTAAAAACATGATAGTCCCCCTCGCCGATCCCCAAAAAAGAAAGGACCCCAAGGCTTTCCATCACATCACATAAAACATAATTCCCCATTCAAACATCTCCCTTCATTATACATTTTAATTCCCTTTTCACTTTCATACATTAAACAAACATCTCAGTTTTCCATGCCTGTTCTCCCTCACACACCGAATCATCTCCCTATTACCCCACCTAATTGTGCTTTCACTCTCCCCATTCCCATTTATCACATATACCCACCAAATCACAACAAAGTCTCATAAAAACAAACTCAGTTCATATTTTGGCTTCCTTCAATTGTGTCCAAAATACATTCAAGCCCTGCCACATTCCCCCCACATTTCACCACCGTCAAACTACCTAATCATAATCCCACTCTCCCTTCTCCACCTCTCCCCGTATCTCTATTATCGCCAGTTTTTTTTTTCCTCTTCCCAATAATCCTCCCACTCTTCCAATGTTTCCCCCCTTTTCACTCCATACAGCCTTCGCAAAATAATCAGTCCATACACATCCTCCTCGCTCTCTACCCACTCACCCTTCCCATTCATCACCCCCACATTCACACCAAATTCCTCATAGTCCTCCTCTCTGAACCCCTCATTTTTCTTTCTAACTCTCTCATTCCTCTCCTCCTCTGACTCTTCACCCTTCCCCTCCTTTTTTCCCTTCTTATCCTCATCTTCGCTAATATCCTCTATCCCCATCTCTTCTTCCCTCTGTTTCCGCTCCTCCTCATCTTTATCCATCTTCTCCCCCCATCCCTCCCTCTCATCCTCCTCAATCTTCCCCTTCTCCATTCCCCCCTCCTCCTCTCTCTCTCTCTCCCTCTCTCTCACTCTCCCCTCCTCCATCTTCATCATTTTTAGAAGCTCCTCCTCTTTTTTTCGCTGCTCTACCTCTTCCTCATCCTCTGTGTCTTTTTTACTCCCATCACTCCCTCTTTCCTCCACTCCCTCCATCCCCACCTCATCATCGCCTTTTCCTCTTTCAACCTCCTTTTCATTCCCCTTCATCCTCTTTATATCTTTCCTCCCACTTGTTGCACCATCACTCCCACACACAGACCCTTCATCAACACCACCACCATCACCATCACCTTCATCATCATCATCACTTTCCCCATCATCATCCCCATTACTTCCCCCCCCCCCGTTGTCTTTTCCTTTCTACTTCACCCTCTCCTCCCACATCCTCACCACCATCCATCCTCCCCTCGTCATTTTTTCCCACACCTTCAGGCTCCAACCCACCCTCTCCACCCCCCCTTTTTTAGGGGGGGGGGGGGGAGGGGGCTGAGAATTGGGGCCTTCCGGGGGAGGGAATGACTCCTCTTCCCCCTCTGCTCCCTTTTGGGGCCCTTGCTCCCTCCCTTCTCTCCTCTCCCTCCCCATCCCACAGTTCCTCGCGAGATGCCCCGACCCCCTACACCTATGACATATGATGGCCGGGCACTCTCTATAAATGTGCCCAGGCCTGAGGCAGAACCTGCAGACCTGGCTCTGCCTGTCATGCCTCACGTTAACATATTCAATACCCTCCACCCCTTCAAATTTTGTTGAGTAGGGGAGGGATTTCACCTCCTCCCCAAACTCCACCCTCAAAAATCTCGTGCCATCCACCACCCTTGTCCCCGGCAACATCCTCCTTATAATTTGGGACGCCGGTTTCACCCCCCACTGTGACAGCTTATCAAAAATCACCTTATCCCCCAAATAAACCGGCATGTACATAAAAGACACCACTGCTTCCTTTTTCCCTAATTCCCGTGCATCCACCTTCACCCCCCTCACCCTTAACCCTTCCAACAATCTTTCCTTTCCCTCTTGTGTATGCATCGTTAATTCAAACACCCTTTCCCCTTTTACCCTACATCCCAAAACTCTCCCACACATTTCTTGCACCCCCACCATTAGTTCCATCATTGAAATGTTGATTTCCCCCCTTTCCACAGTAGCTTCAAGAGTCCACTCTGCTTTATATTCCACACCTCCTTCATCGTTCTCACTTCCCTCTTTCCCCGTTTCCTTTTTTCTTTCTTTCTTTTCATCTCTTTCATTCTCTTCATTCTTTCCTTCTTTGTTTTCCCCTCTTTCTCTTTCAGTATTCTTCTCTTTTTTCTCTTCCTTCTTCTTCTCTCCCCCTCCCTCCTCTTGGCTTTCTCCACCCGTCGTTTCCTTCTCTCCCGAAATGCCTTCTCCTTCATCACCTCCTGTTGCCGCCATATCGCTCACCTCTTCCTCTACTGCTACTGCAGCAGCGGCGGGGCCGGAGTTTACACTCCCCCACTCTCCACTTCCTCCTTCTTTTTCCTCCTTCTGTAGTGTCTTCTCCTTTTTTGTTCCACTCTTCCCATCAGCTTTCACCTTTCGTTCCTCATCCACTTCCATCTCCTCCTCCACCATCAAAGCATAGTCATCCTCTTTTCTCATTCTCCTCGATTTTACAGCATCCTCTTTTCTCATTCTCCTCAATTTTACAGACATCTCCATTTTTCCTGTACCCTCCTCCTCCTTCTTCTTCTTCTCCTTATTTCTTCCACTCTTTCGATTATTTTCCACCGTTATTTCCAGCTTCTCTTTTCCTCCACTCTGCCCCTCCCCCTCCTTAGCAGGCATAGCTGCACTCACGGTTTAAGAACCCGTATTTCTTTACTTCTTGTTCCTTATTTTCCGCTCACAAATGTCCCCCCCCGTCAGCAAAGCTGATTAGGGGGGTTTTATCCGGAAAAAAGTTTGTGTAATGTCTTTAAACACCCCTTTTTCCCCGGTTTTCTCCACCAAACAATTCGCTTTTTCCCCTCCTCCAACTCACGGTTTCTGAATGCCCGTATTCCTCTTTTCCTCTCCAATCCTCCAGTTCAGAACTTCCCCCCCGACAGCAATCCTGTTCAGGGGTATTCTTGCCGAAAAAATTCCCGTCAAAAAGCACTTTAAACCATTATTTAGTTCCCTCCGTCCAAACATTCCGTCCTCTGCTTCCGACGAACTGGTCATTACACAAGACAATCCGACAAAGACAGACAGAAAAACCAGAACTTAAATACACACAAGACTAATTATACAAACAAGACACAGGTGAGGAGGGAGGAGAAAACACAGGGACACCAGGTGCACACAATCGGGTAATAAGCCACACCAGGGAAACTAACGACAGGGAACCACAGATAGATCTAAAGACAAAACACAACGCAGACAGAAAACCAAAAACAGATCTAGACAAGACAAAACACAACACAGACAGAAACAGGCAAGACAGGAGGTGAAGACCTTTCCAAATAAAACATGAAACAAAAGACAGAAAAAGACAAGACAAAATACAACACAGACAGACATGGGCGTCGCCTGGGGTAGGCTTTAGCCCCGGATGTTTTTTTCTTTAGTTCCGGACAAATTCTCCCTCAATAATATAATACATTAACCGTACTTTACCTAGAGAGGATGGCAGGATTGTAATTTCCCGTGTTCAGTGAATGCAACAGAGGCAACCACCAGACCAATCAGAGAGTTGTATGGAAATAAACGTGTTTTATTGGCTGACCTCTCCTCTGTGACAGTGTTTAAACTTTCAGCCGCGGACGCGGAGTTTCTGAAGATGGACATTAGACATTTTTTAAATAAAAAATACGGCAATTCTCAAGTGGTGGCTCACACAACAACCCCAGAGCAGAGCCACCACCTGAGCCAGGTGAACAAGGTATGTAAATGTCAGTAAACTTACAAGTTATGTCAACATGTAAGCAAAGCATAAATTATAGCTACGTTAACGTTACTTTGAATCGCGGGGGTAAGCTAAACCGTTAGCAAGTAGTTATAGCTAGCCAGATATATTAAATAAACACTTTGTCATAAAATCTAAATGTTGTGTTTTTTAGCGTTACCTGGTGATTTAAAAGAAAGCTCTCTGGGAAATGTTGACTTACTGTCAGTGTTCGACATGAAGCTAGAAGCTCAAGCTACCTTACAGTACACAGTTGATTCCTGAGTCCTGTCAGTTAAAGTGTTTCATAGTTAGCTTAGCTAAGCATCAACCTAGCACTGAAATATATGGATGTTATGTGACGGTATTTCTGAGAAAAAGTCAGCTGCAATGGTGGCATAGTTGCCACTGCTTTACGTGTCAACAGCATGTTTGAACGTATTTGCAGCAGTAAATGTGGCTGTTTGGCCACTGACGTTGCCATAACAACACCTGAATTTAAATGCACAACTCTTTTTGTGACAGATTTTTGCATGAAATTATAATTCTTCTGATTGATATTTCCTATTGACAGCTAGTTTCTATGTGTACATTATGAGATGGACAGCCAGCTAACAAGCTTTCAGATCAAAGCCAATCAGGTGGGGCTCCTGAAAGGGGGCAAGGGACACTATGCTCCCAAATATTAAGCCTTGACCCCCATCTTAAAATTGATATGATCAAAAAATGATCTGCATTGTCGGAGGCCTTTTTTCCTCATTATCATGTCAAATTGTACAGCTTTCCTTAGTGTTGAATGCAGAAAGATGACTATATTAGAGTATTAAGTGAAAATGACTATTAAAGTGTGAAGTGAATATATTAAGTGAATTACTCAAACTGCATTTGTATAGGAAATGATTATGTCCTATTGGCAGATAACTACTCTAACAGTGATATCTACAAGAGATGTACATTTAACTATTTTCAATTGGTTGGTATTACAATTTGTGACAGTGTGGTGACACTCATTTTAATGAAGACAAATGTGTGTATCTTGAAATTCATTTATTTGACAGAGCTGGAAACTGATTGACTTACATACTTGTTTGTGTTTACCTACACAGTCATCACAGATGAGCCAAACAGAGGATGAAGAAAGGAGAACAGGAGAAAGGGACACACAAGAAGGAGATACAACAGACAAGAACGACAACAATGAACAGGAACACCAGAACAGACAAGAGTCAATGGGTAACATGACTGATTTAGGGACTGCAGATACAGGGCCAAGGCAAGTGAGACATCACTGCTTTCCATCCAGCATGTTTGGCCAGCAAAATAGATAATTTCAACCGCAAACAGCAAGTGATGAGGGAAGCCGCAAGTGAGGAGGGATTATTATTTCCTCCTTCCATCCCTTTTTTCTGTTTAATATGATTACTAACAACTTCTAATAATTTGACATAGTTTATGATTTAATTGGAAAATAAAGTGTTTTTAAATAATAAACCCGTTTCTGATTCTGATTCTTTGATTTTTGTTGACATATGGGTGTTGAGAGATGTATCCATATCTCTTAATGTTGCTCTCAAAGTGCACAAGATTGATGCTTTTAACTTAAACATTTAAAAAAAATCTTCCTGGGAACCCCAGTGGAGGTGAGTTCCCTCAAAATAGCACTTTATCCTCTGCTTATGTAACTCCAGTTGTAGTGTCCCCTCGGCAACAGATCACTCAGAGCTGGTGATTACTTTCCTGCATTTCAATGGACAGCATAAAAGCACACGTGAGCTGGGTTCTGGTGCTCAGATTAGCTATTGATGATCACATTGATAAATCATATAAAACCAATCACACAACAACATGTTGCTGTG
Organism: Gymnodraco acuticeps; assembly: GCF_902827175.1. Lineage (NCBI taxonomy): Eukaryota > Metazoa > Chordata > Actinopteri > Perciformes > Bathydraconidae > Gymnodraco > Gymnodraco acuticeps. The sequence goes on from NW_022991219.1 coordinate 4,393,316, forward strand.
ACTGTGAGCATTAAACAATTAACATTAAACTAAACAAACACAACAGTACGTTATTGTCCTTATAAAATAAAAACATACATTTTGTCCACCGAGATAATACAGGCACCTTACCCTCAAGAGATCCTCACGTGCTATGAGAATCTCCCACAATCCATTGCCGTAACAAAGCTAATGCAGACACACGTTTGTGACACCAGATGGTTGCAATTGTGTATGTGCGTTGTGGGGAGTCTTGCAGTAGAAAATTCGACTGTAGCGCCCGCCACTGTGGGCTAAGCCTCGAATGTTTCCAGGTCCAGGCGACGCCCCTGCAGGACAGATCTTGACAGCGAGGGAGTTTCCACACGCTGCATTTCACTCCGTCTCTCATCATGAGGCGCGTACACGCCCAGGGGATGAGAGGTGGTGTGCATGCTGTCCCACGAGGCGTTATAACGGTGCTCGTGGGTTATTATGACCGTGTGGAGGAGGCATATCTGGGACAGAGGAATGCTGTGAGCTCTGCAGTTTATAAACCAATAGGTTAAAACAGCAGGCTTCTGCAGCAAATGAACCACCACTGGAGTGTCCCCCTGTTGGAAGAGACCCAGGGTTATTGATTATTGAAGTAGTAACCTGTGTTCCTAGTGTCCAGACGTGAGTTTGAAGCTGGAAATATGAGAAGTGAAACCTTTCTATTAGGAGATGTGAGAGATGGGGTGTCCTTGTTTGGACACGGCTCAGGCCTCTGGAATGCTTGCATGGTGGAATGTGTGTGTTCATTGTAGTGGCTATATATATGCTGGATATCCTTGTTTGGGACACGGCTCAGGCCTCTGGAATGCTACATGGTGGAATGTGTGTGTTCATTGTAGTGGCTATATTACAGATGGAGCGCTCCATTTCAGACGCCTACCCGTGCGGGTCCGTGATCGGCACGGGGTGGGCCCCCTGCTGAAAAGGAAACCCCCCCCCCGCAGGACTTGAAACGCCCCCCTTGATTAAATACATTTAATTATAATGAAACCAGCTGCAATGGATCATGGATCCACCAGGGGGAGCCGTGATTAAAAAGCTGCCACACTGGAACTCATATGAAATAACAGCTGATCTACAGTTGTCTGATATAGAGAGGCGAAGTCCCTCCCCTTCCGGGGAGCCTCCATGGGACCCCGGAAGCGGAAATTATACATGAAGTCAATGGAGAGAGAAAGGCAGAGGTGGGACCAAGTCACTATTTTGAAGTCCGAGTCAAGTCTCAAGTCTTTGCGCTCAAGTCCGAGTCAAGTCTCAAGTCATTGTTTTGCAAGTCCAAGTCAAGTCTCAAGTCAGGATGGGCAAGTTCAAGTCCAGTCAAGTCCTAAACTTTGACAAAACAAGAGTCATAAACAAGTCATTATGTGTTTTTCACCAAATGTAATGACATCGATCAACAGAATAATACTTAATAATCAAATTGCTCTTTATTAGTCACATTAATAATTTAATAATCCATTTTCTCTCTGCTGGTAAAATAACGTGTGTTTTTCTAATTTAAGAGGGATCAGTAAGGTAAGGCTACCGTGACGGTTTGATTCAGAAGGAGTTTAATGGATAAGATCCCTGATGTTGAGGTAACCAGAATGTTTATTTCCACTGTGTACAACATGTATAAGGGACCCACAATCTATCTTTATGCAAGGGATAATGTGCAGCGAGGCGGTCTCTATGGGGAAAAGAACACCTGAATCTAGATCCCTCTGCAGGTGGTACTTTAACTATATTTTGATGCTAATACTTTTACTTGTAACATTTTGAATGCAGGACTTGTTATTGTACAGGGTTCCTGCAGGTTTCGCCAACTCAAATTTAAGACTTTTTAACACCTTTTTAAGACCACTTTGAATAGAATTTAAGACCTATTTCACGGCAATAAAGTATGAAGGAAAATGTATATAAAGAAGAAATACGTCCCATAATCACTTACAAAGTAAATGTATTCATGTTCAACATAAGAACAATGACTGAACACAACAGCATAACAGTACAGAACTGTGTTAGCGTGTTAGACAAAAAGTGTGTGTGTCTGTGTGTGCTTGAGTGTGTGTGTGTGTTAGGGCTGTGCAATTAATCATTTTAAATCGCAATTACGATTTTGGCCTGCCACAATTACGAAAACAACATAATAGAAAAAAAAAATTATTTAGCTTTGCTAGGTTGTGACAGTGCACTACAACATATTTGATCTAATGAATTTTTTTGTAATGTATCATTTATTTAATTAATTTTTGTATTGGTTTTTCAGTTGAATTATACGTTCAGGGTAATCAACAGTTAAAAAGATACTGTTCAAATTATTATTTGTTTTAAAGTTCAATAAATGGATGTTTTCAAAGTCAATGAATAATCATATTTAATAATCGTGATATTAATTATTGACCAACATAATCTTGATTATTGCCATAATCGAGCAGCCCTATTGTGTGTGTGTGTGTGTGTGTGTGTGTGTGTGTGTGTGTGTGTGTGTGTGTGTGTGTGTGTGTGTGTGTGTGTGTGTGTGTGTGTGTGTGTGTGTGTGTGTGTGTGTGTGTGTGTGTGTGTGTGTGTGTGTGTGTGTGTGTGTGTGTGTGTGTGTGTGTGTGTGTGTGTGTGTGTGTGAGAGTGTGTGTGTGCTCTGTTCTGAGCTGTTATGCTCTGCCTTGGCTACACTATTTCATCGTTGCTGTTGTATGATTGGTGTTTAGCTGCGGTATTTAGCGTCTACAGCACC
>NW_022991220.1:0-36273 GCF_902827175.1 Gymnodraco acuticeps
ATGGAGTCATCTGACGTTTTGATCAGCAGAATCCTTATGAAACACGAGAGCTTTAAGTGATGACTTGTAAAAGCAACGTGTTCATGTGACTGATCAGAAACCAGTTCTACATACTGAGACACCTGAGTTCAGTGACCCGTCGTTGGGTGAAAGGTCAGGCGGTGTCCATAGCAATTATGTAACACACACACACACACGCACGCACGCACACACGCACACAAACACACACACACACACACACGCACGCACGCACACGCACGCACGCACACAAACACACACACACACACACACACACACACACACACACACACACACACACACACACACACACACACATTTCTACTCTCACTGTCAGTGAACACTTATCAGTTACTGACCAGAAACTGCATCCAGTAGCCAATCACAGAACAGATGTAAACTTCCCAGAAAGTGGGGGCAATCATGAATTTCATTTGAACTCGTTTTATTTTTTAAGCCTATCAGATTCAGAATCAAGTTTATTTATACGTTTACACAAGGAATATGATTTGGTATATGGTAGTGCAAACATAAACCACTACAGCACGGTCACATGACTTCACGTCACCACCGCTAAGCTAAAGGTGGCTAATGTTGGGCTATAAAGGAACTACAGCACGGTCACATGACTTCACCTCACCACCGCTAAGCTAAAGGCGGCTAATGTTGGGCTATAAAGGAACTCCAGCACGGACACATGACTTCACGTCACCACCGCTAAGCTAAAGGAAGCTAATGTTGGGCTATAAATGAACTACAGCACGGTCACATGACTTCACGTCACCACCGCTAAGCTAAAGGTGGCTAATGTTGGGCTATATAGGAACTACAGCACGGACACATGACTTCACGTCACCACCACTAAGCTAAAGGAGGCTAATGTTGGGCTATAAAGGAACTACAGCACGGTCACATGACTTCACGTCACCACCGCTAAGCTAAAGGTGGCTAATGTTGGGCTATATAGGAACTACAGCACGGACACATGACTTCACGTCACCACCGCTACGCTAAAGGCGGCTAATGTTGGGCTATAAAGGAACTACAGCACGGTCACATGACTTCACGTCACCACCGCTAAGCTAAAGGTGGCTAATGTTGGGCTATACAGGAACTACAGCACGGTCACATGACTTCACCACCGCTAAGCTAAAGGAAGATAATGTTGGGCTATAAAGGAACTACAGCACGGTCACATGACTTCACCTCACCACCGCTAAACTAAAGGCGGCTAATGTTGGGCTATACAGGAACTACAGCACGGACACATGACTTTACGTCATCACCGCTAAGCTAAAGGTGGCTAATGTTGGGCTATACAGGAACTACAGCACGGACACATGACTTCACGTCACCACCGCTAAGCTAAAGGTGGCTAATGTTGGGCTATACAGGAACTACAGCACGGACACATGACTTTACGTCATCACCGCTAAGCTAAAGGTGGCTAATGTTGGGCTATAAATGAACTACAGCACGGTCACATGACTTCACGTCACCACCGCTAAGCTAAAGGTGGCTAATGTTGGGCTATACAGGAACTACAGCACGGACACATGACTTCACGTCACCACCGCTAAGCTAAAGGTGGCTAATGTTGGGCTATACAGGAACTACAGCACGGACACATGACTTTACGTCATCACCGCTAAGCTAAAGGTGGCTAATGTTGGGCTATAAATGAACTACAGCACGGTCACATGACTTCACGTCACCACCGCTTAGCTAAAGGTGGCTAATGCTGGGATTGATGACGTTTAGTCATTTAGACACTCGTTAGCAACCTCCGCTTTTAAAGAACAAAAATCTCTTCAGCTTGTGTTAACCACAGACTTAATTTCAGACTAAAAATTAAAAACTAAAATTATTTCCGGGTTTAGGACTCATTCCTGCACTGCTTCATTTTCATTTCCACTTAATTTGTGTGAAAAGCGATGGCTGCAAAACAAGTAAGAAACTCTAAAAACTTGTGTTAAAGAATCCTACGAGCTTCAGAATGTACTTTAACATACTCTCTTCTTCTCTGCAGTATTTAGAGTTTTTAACGGTGGACTTTCTCCCCTTCGTCTCTACAGCAAACAGCTGCTGCTATCAAAGTCCAGTCCATCATGTTAACACACCAACACACTCCACCACTGTGTGTGTGTGTGTGTGTGTGTGTGTGTGTGTGTGTGTGTGTGTGTGTGTGTGTGTGTGTGTGTTAAGGGGGTTCATGGCTCTGATATGGAGGGATTAGCCTCAACAATGGTCGTATTCAGGGGGTCGTTGCCCCGCGTGGCCGAGCGTGGATTGAGAGTTATGGAGGGGTTTTGGGGGGCAAATGGGGGGGGTTTTGGGGGGGGGTTACAGAGATGGCAAAAGTACACACATCATTTACTCAAGTAGAAGTACAGATACTCATGTTTAAAAGTACTCTGGTAAAAGTAGAAGTACTGACTAAACTTCTTTACTCAAGTAAAAGTAAAGAAGTATGGGCTTCGAAATGTACTCAAGTAAAAAGTACCCATAACTTTGTGTCCTTGGGCACTTCAGCCTAATTGTCTGTATTCACTGTTACATGTCTGATATGTGTAACATGTAATGTAAAGTGCTTTGAGCATTCGGAAAATGCTCTAATACATATAATGAAATGCAGATTAAAACCAAATTAACAAACCTGTTTTGAAAATGTAAAACAAGTTGTCAGAAAAGTAAGTAGTGGTGTAAAGTACTGATACCAGAAAAATGTACTTTAGTACAGTAAGCAAAGGTGGGAAGTAGTGGAGTAGAAATACTTTGTTACTGTACTACTGTGTTTAGAGTCATTGCGTGCCTATTGATTTGAACACGATCCGTGTATCCATCATTTCCTGGTCTTCTCTAAAGAAGAGGGACCAATGGAAACGTTGTCATGTTGCCGTTGTTCAGCATGGAAACATTCATTAGCTAACAATGACATTATTGTTCTATTAATATAAAGGGAGGTCAGGTACTCTTTAAAGCAGCTGCTAGTTATGGGTACTTTTTACTGAAGTACATTTCAAAGCCTCTTTACTTTGACTTGAGTAAAGAAGTTTAGTCAGTACTTCTACTTTCACCAGAGTATTTTTAAACACGAGTATCTGTACTTCTACTCGAGTAAAGGATGTGTGTACTTCTACTTGAGGAAAGGATGTGTGTACTTCTACTCGAGTAAAGGATGTGTGTACTTTTGCTCTCTCTGAACAGTAAGTATTTGTACTCCAGTACTTGTTATGGTTGTCAGCCCCTGATCCTGCAGCTGTCTCCTGGCACGCTTCGGCTTCGAGCAACGACAGCTCACGTCACTGCCAAATGTCCTTTTTTCTGTCATCGTGGGGCATCTGGAGGAGAGGGTATTTGGGGGGGGGGAGGTACAAACGACCACCACAACACCAGCTCCCAACGGACGCCTCCCCTCACCCCCCAGCGCCCCTGAAGAGGAACGTGTTCCAGTTTGAAAAACAGCCGTCGAGTCAAAATCAGCAGCTGTCAATCCGTCAGAAAAGTGGGCGACGTGCAAAGTAATAATTTACTCAAGTTTTGTACTTTTTGGACATACTTGTACTTGACTTAATTCTACTTTATACTTCTACTCCACTACGAGGTGCAGACTTTTAAATCAAGGGGTATCATTCACAGTTCCCTTTTACACATGTAAACAAGAGGTGGGAGAAGTACTAGTCAAAGTAGAAGTACAGAAGTATTAGCAGAGGTGCAAAGTAACTAAGTACATTAACTCAAGTTTTGTACTTTTTGGACATATTTGACTATATTTCCATTTAATTTTAATTTATACTTCTACTACTTCTACTGTGTTACTCTCATTCAAAGCGTCTTTGAGTTTCTAGAAAAGCGATATATAAGTATTATTCCACTACATTTCAGAGGTGAATATCGGGCTTTTAAAGAGACAACACTCACAGTTACTTTGTACACATATAAACAAGAGACGGGAGATGTAGTAGTAAAAGCAGAAGTACAGAAGTACTGGCATTACAATATACTTAAAGGAGAGTACTAGAGTAAATGTACTTTGTTATATTAAACCAGTGCTTGAACATATTTGTACTTGACTTAAGTATTTCCATTTAATTATACTTCATACCTCTACTCCACTACATTTCAGAGGTGAATAATAGACTTTTAAAACAACTATTATCACTCACAGTTCCCTTTTACACATATAAACAAGAGGTGAGAGAAGTACTCAGATCTTGAGTAAAAGTACAAAAGTATTGGCATCAAAATATACTTAAAGTACAGTAGTAGAGTAAATGTACTTTGTTATATTACATCACTGCACACACGTTACGTCGAGTCAAAACCAGCAGCTGTCAATTCGTCAGAAAGTGGGTGACGTGCAGAGGTGCAAAGTTACTAAGTACATTTACTCAAGTTGTGTACTTTCTTACATATACACCAGTACAGAAATCCTCCTCTCATTACATCACACTCGTCCGTATCGAGTTGCTCAGAAGTCGAAATACTAATACGTGACATCTGTTTAATTAAAACTTCAGACTTGATTGATGTGCAGAGGTTCAGACATCTCTTCTAGTCAGAGGTGGGAGGTAGTGGAGTACAAATACTTTGTTACTGTACTTAAGTACATGTTTCTGGTATAAGTACTTCACTCCACTACTTATTTTTCTGACGACTTTTTACTTTGACTTCTTACATTTTGATCACAAATACCTGTACTTTCTACTTCTTACATGTTGAACCCAATACCTGTACTTTCTACTTCTCTCATGTTGAACCAAATACCTGTACTTTCTACTTCTTACATGTTGAACTCAAATACCTGTACTTTCTACTTCTTCTCATTGTTGAACTCAAATACCTGTACTTTCTACTTCTTACATGTTGAACTCAATACCTGTACTTTCTATTCACATGTTGAACTCAAATACCTGTACTTTCTACTTTCACATGTTGAACTCAAATACCTGTACTTTCTACTTCTTACATGTTGAACTCAAATACCTGTACTTTCTACTTCTTACATGTTGAACTCAAATACCTGTACTTTCTACTTCTTACATGTTGAACTCAAATACCTGTACTTTCTACTTCTCTCATTTTGAACTCAAATACCTGTACTTTCTACTTCTTACATGTTGAACACAAATACCTGTACTTTCTACTTCTTACATGTTGAACACAAATACCTGTACTTTCTACTTCTTACATGTTGAACACAAATACCTGTACTTTCTACTTCTTACATGTTGAACTCAAATACCTGTACTTTCTACTTCTTACATGTTGAACTCAAATACCTGTACTTTCTACTTCTTACATGTTGAACCCAATACCTGTACTTTCTACTTCTTACATGTTGAACACTAATACCTGTACTTTCTACTTCTTACATGTTGAACTCAAATACCTGTACTTTCTACTTCTTACATGTTGAACTCAAATACCTGTACTTTCTACTTCTTACATGTTGAACTCAAATACCTGTACTTTCTACTTCTTACCTGTTGAACACAAATACCTGTACTTTCTACTTCTTACATGTTGAACTCAAATACCTGTACTTTTCTACTTCTTACATGTTGAACTCAAATACCTGTACTTTCTACTTCTTACATGTTGAACTCAAATACCTGTACTTTCTACTTCTTACATGTTGAACTCAAATACCTGTACTTTCTACTTCTTACATGTTGAACTCAAATACCTGTACTTTCTACTTCTTACATGTTGAACTCAAATACCTGTACTTTCTACTTCTTACATGTTGAACTCAAATACCTGTACTTTCTACTTCTTACCTGTTGAACACAAATACCTGTACTTTCTACTTCTTACATGTTGAACCCAAATACCTGTACTTTCTACTTCTTACATGTTGAACACAAATACCTGTACTTTCTACTTCTTACATGTTGAACTCAAATACCTGTACTTCTACTTCTTACATGTTGAACTCAAATACCTGTACTTTCTACTTCTTACATGTTGAACTCAAATAAAATACCTGTACTTCTACTTCTTACATGTTGAACTCAAATACCTGTACTATTCTACTTCTTACATGTTGAACTCAAATACCTGTACTTTCTACTTCTTACATGTTGAACTCAAATACCTGTACTTTCTACTTCTTACATCGTTGAACTCAAATACCTGTACTTTCTACTTCTTACATGTTGAAACAAATACCTGTACTTTCTACTTCTTACATGTTGAACCACAAATACCTGTACTTTCTACTTCTTACATGTTGAACCAAATACCTGTACTTTCTACTTCTTACATTGTTGAACACATAATACCTGTACTTTCTACTTCTTACATGTTGAACTCAAATACCTGTACTTCTTCTACTTCTTACATGTTGACTCAAATACCTGTACTTTCCTACTTCCTACATGTTGAACTCAAATACCGTACTTTCTACTTCTTACATGTTGACTCAATACCTGTACTTTCTACTTCACATAACATGGTTGAACTCAAATACCTGTACTTTCTACTTCTTACATTTGAACTCAAATACCTGTACTTTCTACTTCTTACATGTTGAACTCAAATACCTGTACTTTCTACTTCTTACATGAACAAATACCTGTACTTTCTACTTCTTACATGTTGAACCAAATACCTTCTTTCTACTTCTTACATGTTGAACACTAATACCTGTACTTTCTACTTCTTACATGTTTGAACTCAAATACCTGTACTTCTACTTCTTACATGTTGAACACAAATACCTGTACTTTCTACTTCTTACATGTTGAACTCAAATACCTGTACTTTCTACTTCTTACATGTTGACACCAAATCCCTGTACTTTCTACTTCTTACATGTTGAACTCAAATACCTGTACTTCTACTTCTTACTGTTGAACTCAAATACCTGTACTTTCTACTACTTACATGTTGAACTCAAATACCTGTACTTTCTACTTCTTAATGTTGAACTCAAATACCTGTACTTTCTACTTTTACATGTTGAACTCAAATACCTGTACTTTTACTTCTTACATGTTGAACTCAAATACCTGTACTTTCTACTTCTTACATGTTGAACTCAAATACCTGTACTTTCTACTTCTTACCTGTTGAACACAAATACCTGTACTTTCTACTTCTTACATGTTGAACCCAAATACCTGTACTTTCTACTTCTTACATGTTGAACACAAATACCTGTACTTTCTACTTCTTACATGTTGAACTCAAATACCTGTACTTTCTACTTCTTACATGTTGAACTCAAATACCTGTACTTTCTACTTCTTACATGTTGAACACAAATACCTGTACTTTCTACTTCTTACATGTTGAACACAAATACCTGTACTTTCTACTTCTTACATGTTGAACACAAATACCGGTACTTTCTACTTCTTACATGTTGAACCACAAATACCTGTACTTTCTACTTCTTACATGTTGAACTCAAATACCTGTACTTTCTACTTCTTACATGTTGAACACAAATACCTGTACTTTCTACTTCTTACATGTTGAACACAAATACCTGTACTTTCTACTTCTTACATTTAGAACACAAATACCGGTACTTTCTACTTCTTACATGTTGAACACAAATACCTGTACTTTCTACTTCTTACATGTTGAACTCAAATACCTGTACTTTCTACTTCTTACATGTTGAACTCAAATACCTGTACTTTCTACTTCTCACATGTTGAACACAAATACCTGTACTTTCTACTTTTTACATGTTGAACTCAAATACCTGTACTTTCTACTTCTCACATGTTGAACTCAAATACCTGTACTTTCTACTTCTCACATGTTGAACACAAATACCTGTACTTTCTACTTCTTACATGTTGAACTCAAATACCTGTACTTTCTACTTCTTACATGTTGAACACAAATACCGGTACTTTCTACTTCTCACATGTTGAACTCAAATACCTGTACTTTCTACTTCTCACATGTTGTACACAAATACCTGTACTTTCTACTTCTTACCTGTTGAACACAAATACCTGTACTTTCTACTTCTTACATGTTGAACTCAAATACCTGTACTTTCTACTTCTTACATGTTGAACTCAAATACCTGTACTTTCTACTTCTTACATGTTGAACACAAATACCTGTACTTTCTACTTCTTACATGTTGAACACAAATACCTGTACTTTCTACTTCTTACATGTTGAACACAAATACCGGTACTTTCTACTTCTTACATGTTGAACACAAATACCTGTACTTTCTACTTCTTACATGTTGAACTCAAATACCTGTACTTTCTACTTCTTACATGTTGAACACAAATACCTGTACTTTTACTTCTTACATGTTGAACACAAATACCTGTACTTTCTACTTCTTACATTTAGAACACAAATACCGGTACTTTCTACTTCTTACATGTTGAACACAATACCTGTACTTTCTACTTTCTTACATGTTGAACTCAAATACCTGTACTTTCTACTTCTTACATGTTGAACTCAAATACCTGTACTTTCTACTTCTCACATGTTGAACACAAATACCTGTACTTTCTACTTTTTACATGTTGAACACAAATACCTGTACTTTCTACTTCTCACATGTTGAACACAAATACCTGTACTTTCTACTTCTTACATGTTGAACTCAAATACCTGTACTTTCTACTTCTTACATGTTGAACACAAATACCGGTACTTTCTACTTCTCACATGTTGAACTCAAATACCTGTACTTTCTACTTCTCACATGTTGTACACAAATACCTGTACTTTCTACTTCTTACATGTTGAACTCAAATACCTGTACTTTCTACTTCTTACATGTTGAACCCAAATACCTGTACTTTCTACTTCTTACAGGTTGAACCCAAATACCTGTACTTTCTACTTCTCACATGTTGAACTCAAATACCTGTACTTTCTACTTCTCTCATTTTCCAAACAGCTGGTTCCTTTAGTCTGAATGTGTGTTTGATGCGTGATCATTATTCTTTAGAGTCATTGCGTGCCTATTGATTTGAACACGATCCGTGTATCCATCATTTCCTGGTCTTCTCTAAAGAAGAGGGACCAATGGAAACGTTGTCATGTTGCCGTTGTTCAGCATGGAAACATTTATTAGCTAACAATGACATTATTGTTCTATTGATATAAAGGGAGGTCAGGTACTCTTTAAAGCAGCTGCTAGTTATGGGTACTTTTTACTGAAGTACATTTCAAAGCCTTTACTTTTACTTGAGTAAAGAAGTTGAGTAAAGAAGTTTATTCTACTTCTACTGTTAAACACGTGTACTTCTACTTGAGTAAAGGATGTGTGTACTTTTCTCTCTTCTTGTTCCTCGGCTCACAGTTGTTTTATTATTTATCTCTGAGCGCCAACAGTTGCTGCTTGGCCACCTGGAGCTGTCACTTCACTTCATTACCGCTCAGAGCACAAAACCACTTAACCCCCAGAACATCTTGGACCTCGTTCAAATGGGGCAACAGGTTTAGGGAGGAATTTAAAACGCTTAAACTCTGGTTTTGTTTCAGTCGGACGTGATGCATGCAACGCTGTCTGCACAAGGGCCTCGATTCTGGGTTTAAATGACTCCAATAAACAGTGTTTCATTTCAAGTCAACGTTTCAGTGTGTACAGTATTTATTTTATACTCTTTTCTTGTTTATCTTATTCTATTTACCGTTCTTATTTATAGACTCCTGCATTTACTTACGACATTTAGCTTATATTATTTGATTTTTTACATGTAAATAGTATATTTTTGCATTATCCGCACATTGGTCTTGTAACATAACCTGCACTATTTTATTCTTCTCTGTTTCTTCTTGCACTAATTGTATTGTTTTTGTTTTTGATTTATTGTTTCATGTCTTCTATATTGTCTATCTGTCTATATGTCTATCTGCTGTTGGAGGAGCCTGGGACTTCAGATTTTCATATCCACACTCTAGTTGCTGTACATATTGTAGCGTTCACAAGGTGAGTCGGAAACAGGCTTCTCGTTATTAGGCTTTAATAACTCTTGTTCTTTACAGATGATCACAGGTACATGTACACTTTGTGGGTTCTACCTCACACTAACCTAACTCCTACCCCTACACATATATATATAGCAGTGTCTACGTCACAACTCCCGACCCTCCCCCGTCTGCTCCCCCAACCACAGGCCCGCACCTCAACCAGCATCACTGTGCAGCTCTATAGGCGCATTCACACTGCGGTACTTTCCCCACAAAGGTTCATGTGAACTTAGTTCATGCGAACTCTTTAGTTCGCATGAACTAAGTACAGATCGCGTTCACACCGGAATAAGTCCCTGGGGGTGGATTACGCAAATGAAGCCGCTGACGTCACTTCTTCTTCTTCTGCTTTGGGTTTACTGGCAGGCCGCAAACCACTTCACGGCGTATACTGCCACCCAAAGTCCCCGGCCGGAAGTCCCCGGAGTTGGGGACTGGCTTCAGTAGAAGCTGCTGGGAGTCCCAGCAGCTTCTACTGAAGCCTTCCGAGTAAATCGCCAGAACGCCGACACCTCCTCATCTCCACCGCTCCCATGTTTTATTTTGTGTTGCCATAAGTTAGTCTCTCTGCGTTTCTGCGCTGGGCTAATGCTAATAATGCTAATGCGAGGATAATAAAATGGCGGCTTCACAAAACTTTTTGGGAGTTTTACGGGGCGTGGTTTGCAATACGCCCAGCCAATCAGAAATATAGCTCTTTTCTCACAAGAGAGCCGCACGAAAGTCCCTGCTCTCTAGCAGGGACTTTCGTGGGGCAGGGTTTCCGTTAGCCGGTAATTACCGGTTTTTAGCTGGTAAAATTTAATAAAAACTGGTAAATTCAAAACCTGCCGGTCAAAATGTCCGATGCTCCGATCGATCGGCCGATATTCACTGTTAATAGTTTGATCGGTGCTCTCTATGAAGGCCGATCAGGAGAGCTGGATCTGATCGATATGGACATAAACGCGAGTGAAGTATAACCGGACACGTGAGAGAGAGATCAGATCAGCTGCTGAGTCAGACCGAGACACGCAGCTCTGCATGATCACCTGAAGCCCCGCCCACTGTTTAGCTGCATGAGAAACTGACGGGCTGTCAGGAGAGAGAGGGAGGGAGAGGGGAAAAGAGAGGATCCGTTTCTCCCGTGTTATTATTCAAAGTTAATTTGAATAATGTACTTCATCTACTACAAGTAGTTTATTTGAATGTAATAATTATGTTGTTTGTTGTTTGCGGAATCATTTATTGAAAAATGAATCTGAATTTTTCCGATCTGTTACGATTATAAACTGAAGCAATATAAAAACGATCCCCATTAACTGAGTTTTAAACATCAGCATATCCGGTCCTAATCCGTAATTACCTGCTAACGGAAACTCTGCTACACAATTCTTATTATTATTATTGAAACATGACCGGTACTTTTCAAATTTGTCCGGTAAAATTAATTCTGTCCGGACATTTGACCGGCGAGAAAAAATCCTGGCGGAAACCCTGTCGTGGGGGTAAAAAGGTTCACATGAACTAATTTTAGTACCGGCTCTTTTTGGTGTGAACGTGATAAAAGAGTTCACATGAACTAAGTTCACATGAACCTTTGTGGGAAAAGTACCGCAGTGTGAATGCGCCTTATGATTGGCAGAGAGACGGGGGATGCCTGAGTGACACCCTGGACATCCTATGCAGGGTCGCTACAATATGATAATAAAACCTTTGAATCTGGAAAATAAGTTGTGATAGTTCTCTAGTATTTATTGGGTTTCTTAATGACTGGTGTTAAATGTTGCAAAAGCAAAAATGCCCTTCAATTTTACCAATTTCTACCTGAATTATTGATTTCTTTGAAAAAAAAGTTTCAATAAAGTAAAAAAAATGGCCACTTCCAGTCCCCTGTTCTGGAAGTCAATGGTTCCCTGAATGTGTTATTTGATTGTTAGCCTGAGATACAGTCTGTGGTTAACACAAGCTGAAGAGAAGTATGTTATCTCAAGAACAATACAGAGATTATTTCCTGCAATAATACAAAGGAAAAATACCATTGGATTTTTGTAGAGAGAACCACGTATGAGTCCAAATTCCACAAAAAGATTCCACAAAAAAAGCAAATATTGCACTTTTTATTTCACTACATTCATTTAAAAGCTTTAGTTACTTTGTAGGTTATTAATACAAATGCAAGTTTTTATTATTCTTCAAAATAAAGGCGTGGTTGGCAGAAAAAGTTCAGTTTTGTTCAAGAAAATTCTTCAAAGTTACTTTTCTAACATCCACATTTTCTATCAATCGGCACTCAAAGCCCCTCGAGGACACTTGCCCTCTCGCTCAGTATCTGGTTTAACACTCAGTGACAAACAGCAGAAACATCTAAACAGTGAAACTGAATCATCGCCTCAGTGAATAACTGACCTCTGATTCAGTCTGGAGGAATTCAACCAGTGGCGAACCGTCAGGGCCTTCAAGGTATCCAGAGAATACCCTGGAACACTCAGATAAAAAAACAAAAAATCGATTTAATTATATAAATAAAATGTAATAAAATGAATAAATGAGGTATCCGTGTTGTTGATCTGTAATATCACAGTGTTACGTTGATTTGTTTGTCCTTCTCGGACCATGCACTTCGCATTTCAGTGGGTTTGTGTTCGAAAAGAAAGCAACCAATCAGATCTTGTTCTGGGTCTCTGGGTAGAATATCCTTCACCAAGGTATTCTACATCCTTGATAGGATGCCCTGGCCGTTGCACTGAATGAGAGCGTACGTTTGGACTGACAGTTTGATCAACCACTCATATATTGATTTGTAGCCAATGGGTGTATTCTTTCAGATTTCCCCTCGGTTCCAGGGTATTCTAGAAGGCCCGCTAGTTAACTGGCTCGAGGAGGAGGATCTAGATGAATGCGACGAAGCAATTCATGCCGTTTTATTGTTTTCAACGTTGAAATGACAAGTGCAACAGGTGGAGATGAAGTTGTTGCGGAATTATTGTGAGTACCCTTTTCAAGACGACAATTCAGTGAAAAGACGGACATTATAACGCCGCGGACGGGGACGGGGGGGGGGGTGTCTACAGAAGGTCCAGTTGTGATAGACACGGTTCGCCACTGAATTCAACCTGCTGAAAACAGAAGAACACAGAAGAAGAACAACATGTGGTCAGACTGTGGTTGACTTTTGAAAACACAAACCCAACGATCTGGTCTCCATTAAAATGAAACACCACAGAAGAAGACTCTCTTTAAGGCGTTAAGTTAAGACAGTAAATGACCCCGACTGTAACACAACACGACCTTTGCTTCCTTTAACGGGCGAATGAAACTCCATCTGGGTGTCGAAACCTCAGCGAACGCTCTTTGTTTTTTGGGGAGGGATTTGTTTATCGAGGACTCTCTTCAGAAGTGGAAAACCATCTGGGTGTTTGCGAGGAACGCCACGCCGCACAAAGATAACGAGCTCTTTAACGAGATGTTTTAACGGGAAAGGCGAGTGGCAGCGTCGCGGGGACGTCTTTACGATCGACCACACAGCGAGCCGTTTTGAAGGAGATATTTACAGCCTCTGAAAACACAGGGAGGAGGGTGGAGACGAGGATCAGGCAGACGTTGGCGTCGCTCAGATGATTTTTAAAACCTTGTGTTGTCTTCCTATCAACTTGTCTCCTCAGGGTTTCACTGTTTATATAGTATCAATAATTACCCAAATATGTGTTACACCCAGAGAGAGCAAAGGTACACACATCCTTTACTCAAGTAGAAGTACACACATCCTTTACTCAGGTAGAAGTACACACATCCTTTACTCAAGTAGAAGTACAGATACTCAAGTTTAAAAATACTCTGGTGAAAGTAAGGGTACTGACTAAACTTCTTTACTCAAGTAAAAGTAAAGAGCTTTGAAATGTACTTCAGTAAAAAGTACCCATAACTAGCAGCTGCTTTAAAGAGTACCTGACCTCCCTTTATATTAATAGAACAATAATGTCATTGTTAGCTAATGAATGTTTCCATGCTGAACAACGGCAACATGACAACGTTTCCATTGGTCCCTCTTCTTTAGAGAAGACCAGGAAATGATGGATACACGGATCGTGTTCAAATCAATAGGCACGCAATGACTCTAAAGAATAATGATCACGCACCAAACACACATTCAGACTAAAGGAACCAGCTGTTTGGGAAATGAGAGAAGTAGAAAGTACAGGTATTTGAGTTCAACATGTAAGAAGTAGAAAGTACAGGTATTTGAGTTCAACATGTAAGAAGTAGAAAGTACAGGTATTTGAGTTCAACATGTAAGAAGTAGAAAGTACAGGTATTTGTGTTCAACATGTAAGAAGTAGAAAGTACAGGTATTTGGGTTCAACATGTAAGAAGTAGAAAGTACAGGTATTTGAGTTCAACATGTGAGAAGTAGAAAGTACAGGTATTTGTGTTCAACATGTAAGAAGTAGAAAGTACAGGTATTTGAGTTCAACATGTAAGAAGTAGAAAGTACAGGTATTTGTGTTCAACATGTAAGAAGTAGAAAGTACAGGTATTTGGGTTCAACATGTAAGAAGTAGAAAGTACAGGTATTTGAGTTCAACATGTAAGAAGTAGAAAGTACAGGTATTTGAGTTCAACATGTAAGAAGTAGAAAGTACAGGTATTTGAGTTCAACATGTAAGAAGTAGAAAGTACAGGTATTTGTGTTCAACATGTAAGAAGTAGAAAGTACAGGTATTTGGGTTCAACATGTAAGAAGTAGAAAAGTACAGGTATTTGAGTTCAACATGTGAGAAGTAGAAAGTACAGGTATTTGTGTTCAACATGTAAGAAGTAGAAAGTACAGGTATTTGAGTTCAACATGTAAGAAGTAGAAAGTACAGGTATTTGTGTTCAACATGTAAGAAGTAGAAAGTACAGGTATTTGGGTTCAACATGTAAGAAGTAGAAAGTACAGGTATTTGAGTTCAACATGTAAGAAGTAGAAAGTACAGGTATTTGTGTTCAACATGTAAGAAGTAGAAAGTACAGGTATTTGTGTTCAACATGTGAGAAGTAGAAAGTACAGGTATTTGAGTTCAACATGTAAGAAGTAGAAAGTACAGGTATTTGTGTTCAACATGTAAGAAGTAGAAAGTACAGGTATTTGGGTTCAACATGTAAGAAGTAGAAAGTACAGGTATTTGAGTTCAACATGTAAGAAGTAGAAAGTACAGGTATTTGAGTTCAACATGTAAGAAGTAGAAAGTACAGGTATTTGTGTTCAACATGTAAGAAGTAGAAAGTACAGGTATTTGAGTTCAACATGTAAGAAGTAGAAAGTACAGGTATTTGAGTTCAACATGTAAGAAGTAGAAAGTACAGGTATTTGAGTTCAACATGTAAGAAGTAGAAAGTACAGGTATTTGTGTTCAACATGTAAGAAGTAGAAAGTACAGGTATTTGAGTTCAACATGTAAGAAGTAGAAAGTACAGGTATTTGAGTTCAACATGTAAGAAGTAGAAAGTACAGGTATTTGGGTTCAACATGTAAGAAGTAGAAAGTACAGGTATTTGAGTTCAACATGTAAGAAGTAGAAAGTACAGGTATTTGAGTTCAACATGTAAGAAGTAGAAAGTACAGGTATTTGAGTTCAACATGTAAGAAGTAGAAAGTACAGGTATTTGTGTTCCACATGTAAGAAGTAGAAAGTACAGGTATTTGAGTTCAACATGTGAGAAGTAGAAAGTACAGGTATTTGGGTTCAACATGTAAGAAGTAGAAAGTACAGGTATTTGGGTTCAACATGTAAGAAGTAGAAAGTACAAGTATTTGAGTTCAACATGTAAGAAGTAGAAAGTACAGGTATTTGAGTTCAACATGTAAGAAGTAGAAAGTACAGGTATTTGAGTTCAACATGTAAGAAGTAGAAAGTACAGGTATTTGAGTTCAACATGTAAGAAGTAGAAAGTACAGGTATTTGTGTTCAACATGTAATAAGTAGAAAGTACAGGTATTTGAGTTCAACATGTAAGAAGTAGAAAGTACAGGTATTTGAGTTCAACATGTAAGAAGTAGAAAGTACAGGTATTTGAGTTCAACATGTGAGAAGTAGAAAGTACAGGTATTTGGGTTCAACATGTAAGAAGTAGAAAGTACAGGTATTTGTGTTCAACATGTAAGAAGTAGAAAGTACAGGTATTTGAGTTCAACATGTAAGAAGTAGAAAGTACAGGTATTTGAGTTCAACATGTAAGAAGTAGAAAGTACAGGTATTTGTGTTCAACATGTAAGAAGTAGAAAGTACAGGTATTTGAGTTCAACATGTAAGAAGTAGAAAGTATAGGTATTTGTGTTCAACATGTAAGAAGTAGAAAGTACAGGTATTTGAGTTCAACATGTAAGAAGTAGAAAGTACAGGTATTTGAGTTCAACATGTAAGAAGTAGAAAGTACAGGTATTTGGGTTCAACATGTAAGAAGTAGAAAGTTCAGGTATTTGAGTTCAACATGTGAGAAGTAGTAAGTACAGGTATTTGGGTTCAACATGTAAGAAGTAGAAAGTACAGGTATTTGAGTTCAACATGTAAGAAGTAGAAAGTACAGGTATTTGAGTTCAACATGTGAGAAGTAGAAAGTACAGGTATTTGTGTTCAACATGTAAGAAGTAGAAAGTACAGGTATTTGGGTTCAACATGTAAGAAGTAGAAAGTACAGGTATTTGAGTTCAACATGTAAGAAGTAGAAAGTACAGGTATTTGAGTTCAACATGTAAGAAGTAGAAAGTACAGGTATTTGTGTTCAACATGTAAGAAGTAGAAAAGTACAGGTATTTGAGTTCAACATGTAAGAAGTAGAAAGTACAGGTATTTGAGTTCAACATGTAAGAAGTAGAAAGTACAGGTATTTGAGTTCAACATGTAAGAAGTAGAAAGTACAGGTATTTGTGTTCAACATGTAAGAAGTAGAAAGTACAGGTATTTGAGTTCAACATGTAAGAAGTAGAAAGTACAGGTATTTGAGTTCAACATGTAAGAAGTAGAAAGTACAGGTATTTGAGTTCAACATGTAAGAAGTAGAAAGTACAGGTATTTGGGTTCAACATGTAAGAAGTAGAAAGTACAGGATTTGAGTTCAACATGTAAGAAGTAGAAAGTACAGGTATTTGAGTTCAACATGTAAGAAGTAGAAAGTACAGGTATTTGAGTTCAACATGTAAGAAGTAGAAAGTACAGGTATTTGTGTTCCACATGTAAGAAGTAGAAAGTACAGGTATTTGAGTTCAACATGTGAGAAGTAGAAAGTACAGGTATTTGGGTTCAACATGTAAGAAGTAGAAGTACAGGTATTTGTGGTTCAACATGTAAGAAGTAGAAAGTACAGGTATTGGAGTTCAACATGTAAGAAGTAGTAAGTACAGGTATTTGAGTTCAACATGTAAGAAGTAGAAAGTACAGGTATTTGTGTTCAACATGTAAGAAGTAGAAAGTACAGGTATTTGAGTTCAACATGTAAGAAGTAGAAAGTATAGGTATTTGTGTTCAACATGTAAGAAGTAGAAAGTACATGGTATTTGAGTTCAACATGTAAGAAGTAGAAAGTACAGGTATTTGAGTTAACATGTAAGAAGTAGAAAGTACAGGTATTTGAGTTCAACATGTAAGAAGTAGAAAGTACAGGTATTTGAGTTCAACATGTAAGAAGTAGAAAGTACAGGTATTTGGGTTCAACATGTAAGAAGTAGAAAGTTCAGGTATTTGAGTTCAACATGTGAGAAGTAGAAAGTACAGGTATTTGAGTTCAACATGTGAGAAGTAGAAAGTACAGGTATTTGAGTTCAACATGTAAGAAGTAGAAAGTACAGGTATTTGTGTTCAAAATGTAAGAAGTCAAAGTAAAAAGTCGTCAGAAAAACAAGTAGTGGAGCAAAGTACTGATACCAGAACAATGTGCTTGAGTACAGTAACAAAGTATTTGAACTCCAATACTTCCCACCTCTGCTTACACCTTTTGATCCAACTTTATTCCGATTTAAAAGTCACTGTTCCTTTCTAAATGTACGGTCAATAGACGTCATTTACACAAATTCAAACCTAATTTCTGAGTTTAAAAAGGCAAACATGTTGATTCTACAAAATTGTCCGCAGATGCTATACATTTGAATACAACCCAAAACCTAATGAAAGTGATCTTAATTATTTCCTCACAAAAAGTATAGAAGCACACATGTTATTTTTCTAACACTAACATAAAATAACCCTTTATCTTGACATGGAGACGGGTCAGATTTGACCCAAGGACAACAGGAAGGTTAAGGTTTTAACAGACGAACAACTGCTGCAGTTGCGGACTCTGAAGCTCGGGATGACCTCTCCGTCAGGGCAGATCCCCAATAACATGAGGTTTTTTATTGTGTTCAGGGTTTAGTGAGCGGTGGTGAAAAGCTCCAGCATGATGCGAAAGGCTCGCAAAACGGAATCTACACTTCCATATGACGAAAAGAGGTTGTTTGTTGTATTTAAGATGGCAGTCAACCATAGGGTTAAATCCTATCTCCATTATTCGTTATGTGGTTGTTTTACCAACACAAAGACTACCAGAAAACAGCAAAAGGACTAAGGCAACGAAATTGCCCCATGATATCTAACTTTTTAAGCCAAAGGAAGTGCCATAGGTGCTAAAAACATTGGGTATTCAGGGTATTGCCTCATACTCCTTAGCCTACAACCAACCACAGGGTCAAAACATATCTCAATTGTGTTGCCTTTTCCAACACATCTACTACCAGAAGACAGCAAAAGTTAAGACAACTAAAATGCTCCATGATATCTAAGCTTTAAAGCCAACAGAAGTGCTTTAGGTGCTAAAATAAAGGAAATATGAACATCGACAAACTCCACCTGCTGAGGAAGGTCATGGACCTCTTTGGTGAGCAACCTTCATGGTTACTAGAAACCACCCAGTGAGGATTGTTTGACCATTAACAGGTCAAAAGATCAAATAAAGGTGGGTGAAATTTGGTGGAAAAGTAAAACACATCTTGGTGACCATCGCCAGATTTAGGGTTAGGGTTTAGTAGTTAGATAACACAGAAACCTATAAAAATGGTTTAAAATGTATTCCAGTTTTACCCTAAATGAGAAAATGTCTGATAACCAGAAACATACTGAATCAGGACCTTCTGGACAACGTTGACTTTCTGGTGTTTGTGCATCCAACCATCTTGACCTACTGTACAAGACGTTTTAGGCGTTTTAAGACATCCTGCCTTTGCTTTCTGTGAACCCATAAACATCAGCTGTTTTGGGCATTTAAATAAATGATCAATGCTGAGGTCATGGTGGTGATCTCTTCCTCTTGTCTACTGGAAGCTGCTGTTTGGTGTCAGAAGATAATCTGAAGATTGTAGAAGCTTGGTGAACTGTGGCTGTTCTACAAACTCCACCTACTGAGGACAGATTTAGGGTTTAGTAGTTAGATAACACAGAAACCTAAAAAGATGGTTTAAAATGTATTCCAGTTTGACCCTAAATGAGAAGATGACCAGAACAAATACTGAATCAGGGCCTGAAACGTTCTGGTTTGTGCATTCAACGCAACTTCACCTACGAGACGTTTTAGGCGGTTTTAAAACATCCTGGTGCTACTACGTTTGCTTGCTGAAAACCCATAAACGTCAGTTGTTTTAGGCATTTAAATACATGATCATGCTGTGGTCGTTCTGGTTTGTAGAAGCTTGGTGAACTTTGGCTTTTTGTCCGTGATACTGTACTGTTTGATGGAATGAACACATCACCGGTTACTCTTCATAGCAGATTGAGGAAGAACAGGTGTTTCTTCTGGCTGGTAATGGACACAGAACTTAGAGAAGATGAATAGCGGTTCAGGAATTCATATGTTGGTGTAGTGTTTGGTGTTCGGTGAACATGCTTTTGGTCATTTGCTTACTGTACTGTAGCCAACCTTTAAAAGACTGGATTTCAGCGTGTAGTCCGGACCTAAAATAAAATAAATAAGATAAGATGTACTTTATTAATCCCAATTTGGGAAATGTTTGCGTTGCAGCAGTATAAAAGACATGGCATTGAAATTAAAAGAGTCGAAATAAACACATCTCAACATAGAAATAAAACAGCATTAAAAAAATGTAGAATATATACATGTTGAAATACCAATTTACAGTGAACTTCATATAAAGCAGGATATTGTATACATGAATTAAAACGTGTGTAAGGACCTGCGACCTTTTCTTTCAGGAAGTGGTAAAATGCTGACTCATCCCCGGGTTTTAGGACTCATTCCTCTTTCACCGTATTTTCTCTAGTTGCAAAAACTGGAACAAATGTAGGACTCATTCCTGCAGCTTTCTATAACTGTACAGCCTACATTAACCTACATTAACTTTCATTCACTTATTTTAACTTACTTGAATGTAAAATCCTTACATTGTCTTCTATTTTCTTCCATTACCTTCCATTAACTTCCATTACCTTCCATTAACTTCCATTACCTTAAATAAACATAACATCCTTACATTAATTTACATGTACTTGCATAACCTTACTTTTAACTTACTTTACCTCCATAAACCAACATTAACTTTCATTAATTGACTTGAATAAAAAATCATTAGATTGACTTCCATTGTCCTACATTAACTTTCATTAACATACAATCCTTAAAGTGGACCTATTATGCTGTATTGGGAACATATATTGTAGGGCCATACCTATACAAAACATGTCTGTGAAGTTTTTTGCTTCAAATCCCAAACAGTTCACCCGTTGTAGCCGTGCCTCATACTTCTCATATTGCAGCCCTGTTAAGCCCCTGTCACACTGTCCCGAAATTGACACCTGATGGACACACGAATATGGAATTGTGAATTTCGCACGAAGATGGCCCCGAACCACACACGAAGGCAACATTTACATTACATTTAAGACATACAACTGCAACGAAAGTAACAAAAACAATTATGTTACAGTACTATGATACTGTACTGATATCTTCAGACTTTGTTCTTTACTTTATCCGTCGTTATATGTAGAAGATATTACGTTTTCTCCGTAATGTTGTTTCCATAGCAACAACAACTTCCTGTCAACTCTCCTTCAAAATAATACATTATATCCTTTTTAGTTTCACAGAACACAAATTGGGTTATTTACATATATGTTTACATGATTTTGTTGTGCAATAAAACAACCCGATGGACACACGATAAAGGAAATGTTCAAATTCGGCTGTGATGGTAGCAACATCGGACCATTCGTGAGGGCATCTTAAGCCATCGTATGACCGCCGGTGGAGTTTCTCAGGCTCCGGCAGCAACTTCGTGAGCGGTGGCAAAATCTTTGGCATGCCAAAAAATTTACGAAGGACCTTGCGAAGGTTCATTTTCGTGTTGAATTCGTGTGTCCATTTTGCCCTTCGTAAGGCCATCGTGAGGGCATCTTGTTATCATCGGTGCCATCGGGCATTCGCCCCGATCAGAGTGAGGGCGAATGCACCGATGATAACATGAAGATGACACGATTCGACAAGATGCCCTCACGAGTGCCTTACGAAGTTGCCGCTCACGAAGTTGCTGCCGGAGCCTGAGAAACTCCACCGGCGGTCATACGATGGCTTAGATGCCCTCACGAATGGCCCGATGTTGCTACGATCACAGCCGAATTTGAACATTTCCTTTATCGTGTGTCCATCGGGTGTCAATTTCGGGACAGTGTGACAGGGCCTTTAGAGAAATGCGGATCTTGGGTCCTTAGCTTGAAAAAAAGAAAAGAGGAGGCGGAGCTAATGCCTGATCAGAATTCTACCGGAGATAAAGTTAAATGCTGCTGTGATAAAACGCCATCCTGTTCTAACCCACATCAAGGATTATTTATGAAACAGTATGGATCTCAAATGCTTTTTCTCTTGCAGGTTTATCACAAGGTGAGTTCCTTTTTTTAATTTCCTGCTTTTTAAACACACGTGCTCTCCAGTACAGGTTAGCTCTGAGTGTTAGCGAGGCTTGCTAATGTAAACAAAGACGAGATTACGTCCAAAACACGTCAGGCATTGTGTCTGATAGCAACTCTCTGTGGGTCCGCTGCTGATTTGACGTCAGATCGGCAGCAAATCTGTATCCGCTCGTTGTTCCCCTGTTTTTAAAAGATTTGGGTACGGAGGAAAAGAGAGAGGGTTTTATTTTCTGATGCTGTGTGAGTTCTCCGACGCACAGGGGACACATGTTGATGTATAAAAGACATCACAAAGTGCATTTTGCATGATAGGTCCCCTTTACATTGACTTACACTACCCAACTTTAACTTACATTACCTACATTAACTTACATTAACTTCCATACCCTTATCTTTATTGGCTTACATTGACTTACACTACCCTATGTTAACTGACTTGAGCGTACAATCTTTACATACACTACAGCTACAGACTGAATCTTGAACTCTGAGGCTCTGGCCGCCTCTTCAAACTCTGCAATGAAAGGATTGAGAGTTGGCACGGCGCTCAGATTCTGCAGATCGAGCGGACGATTAACACACAAGAGGCTCTCAGAGCAGAAATCCCCTCTCTGCTGCACGGTGTCGCCTTACCCTCCACGATTTCAGGGTTTTAAGCGTCTTCCTGTGGAAATCAATATATTCTCTGTGGCGAGAAATGATTCACGGTGAAGATCCAACCGGAGCGAATCCCGAGCTGAGCGAGCCGAACATCAAAGTGCTCGTCCAAAGACCCTCAGCTTAACCCCCGAAACACTTACACATCCCTCAGTGCAGATGTGATATTAAAAGTGATTTGTTAGGAGGTGTTACATTAATCCTGGAGAGGAAGTTTAGGCACTGCCGCAACAAAAGGCTTAAAATATAAAACTCTGAAGATGATGAATGTGGCAATATATCAAAAATAATGTAAACATGTCGTGAAATAAATGGTCTCACAGTTTGGATATCGTAATAACTGTTCAAGCTTTACCTATTTAGCCGTTATCTGCACATTATTTATGATCAAGTTTAAGTGAACTTACTTTAATACATTACACTGACCAAGTCATTTAGGTAGTTTGTGGTACTCTTATGGCTCATTTCCACTACAGGGCCTCGCTCGGTATAGTTAGGCCTTGGTAGGCCAGGCTCACTTTATGCTGCGTCTCCATTACAGTTTAGTAGCTGGGCAGTAACTATAGTAACGCAGTGTAGACGGAGCCGTGACGTCATCTTCAATGAGCACCACAGAAAACCAACATCAGCCGTTAGCTGTTAGCATTCAGAGCTCACAGCTCCTCATATCTGTTCAGTAACTGTACAGAAGTTAAACAAGTACAAACCACAGACTGCCTGTGTCATGGAGAATACAGTCGCTGCTTTATTTATGTCTGTAGGCCGTTGTTGTGAGTGTGGACGGTCAGAGCATATATAACGTTAGCTTAGCCAAGCTACATTTAGAGAACACGCATTTTAAAAGGGTTTTTCGCCTGCTGTCTGTCTGCAGACTTGTCAAAGCATTAATTCATGGTTTTTACTAACCGGTATCAGTATGTTGTTACTTCGGCATCATTTTGAAACGTGTATTACAATTAAATCACGGTCAAATATGTTCATCTTGTTGTAGTTGTAGCCCCCTTGCCAGCGATTCTCTCTCTAGTTTAGCATACTCAGCCCGACTCAGCCTGGTTGTTGGCACTGGCCCTAGAACCTCGATTTTATGGGGCAAGAAAAACTGTGAAATAGTACCCGCTAGCCGGAGCTACGCCAAGTGGAAACGCAACCAAAAATGGGCCGGGCACGGCACGCTTAAAGCGAGCTCCGCGCTGTAGTGGAAATGCCCCATAAGTGTTCATGCAAGTCAATGTCAGTTAATGTAAGCCAATGTAAGTCAATAAAGGTAAGGGTATGTAAGTTATTGTAAGGATTTTATGTTAATGTGAGTTAATTTAAGTTTATGTTAGGTCATTACCTTTTATATCAAAAATAATGTACAGATATCGTGAAATAAATGGTCTTACAGTTTGGATATCGTAATAACTGTTTAAGCGTATCTATTTGGCCGTTATCTCCACATTATTAATGACTAGAAGGCACAAATCTTCCGTAAAAGCACCAACCCTGCAATATCATAACAAGATCAATATTGAGGTAAATTTGATTCGCAATATTGTATATTTTGACTTTGTCCATCTCGTCCAAGCCTAGATGAAGGGTGTTAACTTCATGCTGAGTTAAGTGTCATCCTTTCAGTCAAGATTGCCGATTAGAAACTGATGTGATTAAAAATTAAACATCAGGAAGCTGAGGTTGTTAAAAGTCGAAGATCAGATGTTAAAGAGCATTTCTGCAAAAACTACAAAAATGTATTTCATCCAACAAAAAATATGATTTAAGTTTAAGTGAACTTACTTTACTCTAATACATTATACTGACAGTGCCATTTCTATAGTTTGTGGTATTCAAAGTATTCATGTAAGTCAATGTGAGGTAATATTAGGTCATGTAAGTCAATGTGAGGTAATGTTAGGTCATGCAAGTCAATGTGAGGTAATGTTAGGTCATGTAAGTCAATGTGAGGTAATGTTAGGTCATGTAAGTCAATGTGAGGTAATGTTAGGTCATGCAAGTCAATGTGAGGTCATGTAAGTCAATGTGAGGTAATATTAGGTCATGTAAGTCAATGTGAGGTAATGTTAGGTCATGTAAGTCAATGTGAGGTAATGTTAGGTCATGTAAGTCAATGTGAGGTAATGTTAGGTCATGTAAGTCAATGTGAGGTAATGTTAGGTCATGTAAGTCAATGTGAGGTAATGTTAGGTCATGTAAGTCAATGTGAGGTAATGTTAGGTCATGTAAGTCAATGTGAGGTAATGTTAGGTCATGTAAGTCAATGTGAGGTAATGTTAGGTCATGTAAGTCAATGTGAGGTAATGTTAGGTCATGCAAGTCAATGTGAGGTAATGTTAGGTCATGTAAGTCAATGTGAGGTAATGTTAGGTCATGCAAGTCAATGTGAGGTAATGTTAGGTCATGTAAGTCAATGTGAGGTAATGTTAGGTCATGCAAGTCAATGTGAGGTAATGTTAGGTCATGTAAGTCAATGTGAGGTAATGTTAGGTCATGTAAGTCAATGTGAGGTAATGTTAGGTCATGTAAGTCAATGTGAGGTAATGTTAGGTCATGTAAGTCAATGTGAGGTAATGTTAGGTCATGTAAGTCAATGGAAGTTAATGTAATGATTTTACGTTTAAGTAAATTAATATAAGTTAATGTTAGTTTATGTTTGTTAATGCAGGGTAATATAAGATCATGTAAGTCTACGTAACGATTGTACGCTCAAGTATGTTAAGTGTAAGTCAATGTGAGTCAATGTAAAGGTAAGGGTAGTACATGTAAGTTAATGTAAGGATGTTATGTTAATGTAGGTCAATGTACATATTGTTTTTAGAGCATGTCTCGTCGAATGAGTTTGTTTAAAAGATTAAAGTGAAGTTTAGAGAGACAGTAACAGTTCTGGTCAAGACCTCTGACACCCACACACACACACACACACACACACACACACACACACACACACACACACACACACACACACACACACACACACACACACACACACACACACACACACACACACACACACACTAATCCCTCCTAAAGCAGCAGCTTTAGTGTAATTCACGCCGCAGCTGTCCACTGCTGGAAGAATACAGAAATTGTCCAGCACATGTTCAGCTGCAGCAACAAATGTCACGGAGCACGGAGCAAATGAAAAAACAAGATGGACCTGCAACTCACACACACACACACACACACACACACACACACACACACACACACACACACACACACACACGTTTAAACATACACTATGCCAGTGTTGGCGATGTGTCGTTGGGGAGGAGGGCAGGTGGAGGCTGCCAGAGGTTTTAGAGCCGAGAGGCGTGTGTGTGTGTGTGTGTGTGTGTGTGTGTTTGGGGGGTTGATAAGGTCGTGTGGCACCCAACAGAACCCCCCCTCACCCCATCAGGCATGCACACACACACACACACACACACACACACACACACACACACACACACACACACACACACACACACACACACACACACACACAGTTAGTCATATTTACTCGTGTTTCTAAAAGTGTCATTAACACTAAGGATGATTTAACATTAGAAAGTGAAGTTGTTTACAATGAATGATATTGGTTTGGGGAGAAAGTTGTAATATATTGAACTGGCGGTACTTTATGAATATTAACTGTTTATCGTCTCTCGTATATAATCGCATAGTTTAGCAAAACAACAGAGATTGCACGGACAAGTTGGAAAGCAGATATGAGGCGACCTAGTGACGTTAACTTTTCTCACTACTGACTTCCTGTTCTGCTGATTGGCTGAAGATAATTCATTGCTAATTGTGTACTCTCTAATGCTGGTTTATTCGATTTCTATTTTGAGATGTTTATATCTTAGATTTGTTTATTTCTACACTTTTGTGTGCAATGCCTTGTTTTGTTTCATGCTGCTGCGACAAAAACAATTCCCAAATTGCGATTAATAAAGTACTCTCTATCTTATCTTGACAGACATTACACAACCTTCAAAACTAGCCCAAACTGTGCGTCATACGTGCACTTTGGTACTAATTGAACTACACTGAAAAACAAACACATATAATATTTAACAATATTCCCATTTGTCCGATAAATTGAAATCTTACCGCTAAGGCTGAACATAAAAAAAAAAAAAAATCCTAAAGGAAACGCTGCAGGTAACATGTCGAAATGTCCTTGGGCAAGATACTTAATACGTCCTGCTCCCGTTGAATGCAAACGTTACAGATGGTCGTTTATTCACAAATAACCCTCTCTGTAAAATCCTAAATTGTAGAATAGTTTGGCATTAAAACGCTTTTTGATTAGATTTCTAGCGAGAAGTGTATTTTGTACTTTTAGAATCCACGTCCAGTCGATATGTAGGATCTATAGTTTGATAGATATTACGAAGATGATTTGAGGTATGCGGCAGCCTCCATGTAAAGTTACGGGTTGAAAACAGTATTTCCGGTCTCGCCGTTTTCATAATAAAACCAATGATCAAATGATTTAACAGTGATATCTGCAGAACTCATCCAACTAAAACACATCAGTTTATCCTTTATTGTTAATTATACGACATGTATTGGTTTAAATTGGGTACAATGCTTTTGTGTTTTTCCCATAGGTTTTTCTCTTTCGATTCTGAGAGACACCTTTCTTTTTTCAGAGGTTTTGCAATGCATGTTGGGATATGGTGTTTATGCGATATGAAATCGGAATTTTTTTTTTTTTAAATAAAATAATACTTTATTCCGAGGGTTCTGGACCCGTCCAATTCCAGTTTTGGAAAGTCTTCCGTGGTTCCATTCCATTTCATAGAGCTGTTTGATGCGCAGCGTAACCCTGTCGCACTGCCACTCCAACATCCAATCACAGGGCTTGATGACTAATCACGGGGTTTGTGAAGCAAGGCGGATGTTGTAGTCCCAAACGATAGCTGGGGATTCTGGGTAGTGTAGTATCTTCGGAAACTGTAGTGTCTACATTTCGAAAAAACTATTTGTTTCTCTGAATCGAAGGTTAAAAACACAAAAACATTGTACACAATTTAAACCAATCAATATTGTGTAATGAACAAGGATAAACTGATGTTTCTTAGTGGATGAGTAATGCAGATATCACTGTGTACAAAATACACTTCTCGCCAGAAATCGATTCAAAAAGCGTTTTAATGGCCAAACTATTCCACTATTTAGGATTTTCCAGAGAGGGTTATTTGTGAATAAACGTCCCTCCGGAGCGTTTGCAATGAACGGGCCGGGAGCATGTTGTTTCTCACACGACCACTAGAGCACCTCTAGTGGTCGTGTGAGAAACAACATGCACGTTCAAACGTGTCTCTGGGTCGTAATAAGGGCATTGAACAATCGGCCTATATGGTCGTTTTTTGTAGGAGGACAGGCTGGTGTGTGAGTGTGTGTGAATGTGTATTAGTCCTATAATAATAATAATAATAATAACAATGCATTCAATGTATATAGGCACCTTTCAAGGCTCTAAAGGTCGCCGTCGGACACAATGCTAGTGAATGCTGTCTTGTATTTGTATAAAAGCACTTTCAATGGTTGCAATGCCTGGAAAAGTTCTTTATTAATACAGTCCATTTAGTCAACAACAACAACAACTCACCTGCATCATAACTGCAGATCAGAGACATTCAAGTGTCTCAGCTCAGACAGGATTCTTTACATTTAATCTCAGACACATTTTCTCCTGATGTCTCGGACTGATACATCGGGAGTGTGTGTGCGTGTGAGTGTATGTGTGTGTGTGTGTGTATGTGTGTGTGTGTGTGTGTGTGTGTATGTGTGTGTGTGTGTGTGTGTGTCTACATTCCCGGCGTGTCCCTGGTCTTACTGAGCATTAGTGACACATTTACCAACATGCCAGAGGAAACACACTGCAGCGCTCAGCTCCGCCTCCGGGGGGAGACACTGAGCCGGTCATTAAGTCTGAATAAATGTCACTCTCTGATCAATGAAATCACATGTAAAGACATTATGACACACAGTGGTGTCAAAGCTTGGTACAATTACGACATCTACGTACATATACACATGGAACGAACTGATGTGAACTAGAAAGTGTATTTTTTATTTAAAACAACATAAATAAACAGAACAATAGAATAAGTTATGGTGCATTATTGATTATTGTGCTCTTAAAAATGTTTTAATGTCCAAATGTGGCTTTTAGAAGAGAGATAAACATCCTCTTAATGACTACTTGTTTCATTTTCATGGTTAGTACAACCCCACTCCAAACACTTGACCTTAGGTCGGTGACAATACAGTATTTTGTCTAGGTTACAAGTCCTGGAGTTTGAAAGACGTCAGCATTTGAGACGGGGACGTTCTTACAAAAATATGCAACCAGGTGCATTATGGGAAAAGTAGGCTCCAGTGCTGTAAGGTCTTGAAAGGTCACAATCTCTTTTTGCAGCTACATCTGAATTGACCAGACAAATCATCTGTATTTGTTTTCCTTATTTTATTCTGTTTCATACTTTATGAATTTGTGTTCCAAAGTTTATTCTAATAACATTTTCTGTGTTTGTGTTTACTTTTACCCACATGTGTATTTGTTTGTCTGGTTATTAGGTTTAGATATCTGTGTTTTTTGGTGTAATTCTGTATTTTTATGAATATTGTAATAAATATACTTTTCATAAAAACCAAACAAAACCCAATAAAATACAAATAAAAACTTTAAAATTAAATTAAAATAAAATTCCATCTGACCTAGACATCTGTCTATCAGCTGCTGCACATGATTTGAATTGTAAAATATTTTGTTTAATAAAATAAAAATACTCCTGAAACCAAAGTTAGTCCTCCTAAGAAAGAAACAAATCATACTTTAACAAAACACACAATTTTCCAAGTTAAACACACCAAAACAAATTCCAGAATGAAATCCTGTATCAACATCCCGCTACACAAAGACACCAGTATCCCACATTACGAGTTGCCCCTGAACGCTTCTCAGAGGTTTCGATGTTGGCTCTGGTTTATCTGCTCTCTCATTTCACACTTCATGGCATTTCGCTGACCCTCCTCCTGCAGAGGAGTCATTAAACACATGTCGTGTTGATTTAATCCCAGGTATTACTCCCGTCCTCTGGCATCTGAACTCATCCCAACACTTTCCAAGTAGCTGTGTGATGAGGGAGAACTACGGAAGAACATTAGGGACAACATTAGGAAGGAAATAACTTTGATATTTTACAAGCAGCTAAATGTCTTATCCACAACGCTGGCGTATTTAGCAGTTCATAAATCCATGTAAACATGACCATTATTCAGTTAAAACGAGACGCTGCGTGCGCACCTCCTAAACCGGAAGCTCCGGTCGGCTAACCATTATAATCCGTTTATTGCGTTTATTATTTATAATTGTAAAAATGGATTATCAGTAATCATTTTACAGTTACACAGAGACATTGGATTAACCGTTTTTATGATAAAATGACGTAGAAAATATCGCTTTTGCCAGTTATGTGCAAAGTAGCCGTTAGCCCGTTTTGCTAAGTGTTGATTTCGACTCTTGGTGTTGGACTTCTGTTCCGTGTAGGTAAAATGGTTAATATCGTCTGTTAGCTGAGTTTCTTTCCGTTAAGTGGGTATGCATCATTAACACTGGAACCGCCAGAGATTTTTTATATTTTTTATTTTTCGTTTATTAACGGTACAACATAGCGTTTCGTGAGGCGGTTGTCGTTGTTGGGTGAAAAGCAAACAGCTGTTTGCTGCGGAGCGCAGCGCGAGCAGGGTCTCGTGAGCGGGAGCGCGCTCCTTCACTACAGACTGTCGCTATCAATCCATCTCTCTCTCTCTCAATCTATCTCTCAATCTATAAGGAACTGCAGTAGACAAAAGGCGTTGCTATAGCAACACGTCATGTTTGTTCACACGCGAAATCAATAGCTCGAAAAGGGGTGTGGTCAATATGACCCGCTTGGCGGAAATAGGTATAAATGGCAATTATTTTGCCGATTTCTTCAATCTGACTTCATATTGACCATTGTTAACAACATAGGGTGCTACATAACACACTTTCAGTAAAAGTCACGGACTGGGAGACTTTAATATGTTATTGAAAAAAAGTTACATACAATAAAAAATAGCTCTGGGTCAAATTGACCCCGTTGGCGGTTCTAGTGTTAATAGGTTGTTAAATGTTAAGAAGCCTTGAGACGCTGTTTCTAGCAAGATGTTGCCCCTGCCCCTGCTATGGTCTGCCCCCGGGAGTCTCACAATAATAAGAGTGCTGTTAGGAGAGATGACGAGTGGCATTCACAGTGGCCAATCAGAGTGGTACTCAAACCGGATACGTCACACGGGATGAGGGTTCCCAACCAACCAGAATTGCTTAAACTAAGGAAGTAGCGTAATTCATATACCGATAGCAGCACCGATAGCAGCACCGTTTGTCCAGCGGCTTAACGGTATACCAATACCGTCCAATCAGGTACCGGTACTGACTTGGTACCGGTTCTCGATACCAGTGGCGAACCGTGTCTATCACAACTGGACCTTCTGTAGACACACCCCCCCCCGGCGTTATAATGTCCGTCTTTTCACTGAATTGTCGTCTTGAAAAGGGTACTCACAACAATTCCGCAACAACTTCATCTCCACCTGCTGCACTTGTCATTTCAACTTTAAAAACAATAAAACGGCATGAATTGCTTCGTCGCATTCATCTAGATCCTCTGTCTCGAGCCAATTAACTAGCGGGCCTTCTAGAATACCCTGGAACCGAGGGGAACTCTGAAAGAATACGCCAATTGGCTACAAATCAATATATGATTGGTTGATCAAACTGTCAGTCCAAACGTACGCTCTCATTCAGTGCAACGGCCAGGGCCTTCGATCAAGGATGTAGAATACCTTGGTGAAGGATATTCTACCCAGAGACCCAGAACAAGATCTGATTGGTTGCTTTCTTTTCTACTGAAATGCGTAGTGCATGGTCCAAGAAGGACAAACAAATCAACGTAACACTGTGATATTACAGATCAACAACACGGATACCTCATTTATTCATTTTATTTATATAATTAAATTGATTTTTTGTTTGTTTTATCTGAGTGTTCCAGGGTGTTCTCTGAATACCTTGAAGGCCCTGACGGTTCGCCACTGCTCGATACCCATCCCTACCAATAATACATAAAAACATGGTTAATGCCCAATAAAACACTGATATACACCTGAACATCAGCAGGAGAGGACTCTTTAAAGTAGAGACACTACATACTGATATACACCTGAACATCAGCAGGAGAGGACTCTTTAAAGTAGAGGCACTACATACTGATATACACCTGAACATCAGCAGGAGAGGACTCTTTAAAGTAGAGACACTACATACTGATATACACCTGAACATCAGCAGGAGAGGACTCTTGAAAGTAGAGACACTACATACTGATATACACCTGAACATCAGCAGGAGAGGACTCTTTAAAGTAGAGACACTACATACTGATATACACCTGAACATCAGCAGGAGAGGACTCTTTAAAGTAGAGACACTACATACTGATATACACCTGAACATCAGCAGGAGAGGACTCTTTAAAGTAGAGACACTACATACTGATATACACCTGAACATCAGCAGGAGAGGACTCTTGAAAGTAGAGACACTACATACTGATATACACCTGAACATCAGCAGGAGAGGACTCTTTAAAGTAGAGACACTACATACTGATATACACCTGAACATCAGCAGGAGAGGACTCTTTAAAGTAGAGACACTACATACTGATATACACCTGAACATCAGCAGGAGAGGACTCTTTAAAGTAGAGACACTACATGCTGATATACACCTGAACATCAGCAGGAGAGGACTCTTTAAAGTAGAGACACTACATACTGATATACACCTGAACATCAGCAGGAGAGGACTCTTGAAAGTAGAGACACTACATACTGATATACACCTGAACATCAGCAGGAGAGGACTCTTTAAAGTAGAGACACTACATACTGATATACACCTGAACATCAGCAGGAGAGGACTCTTTAAAGTAGAGACACTACATACTGATATACACCTGAACATCAGCAGGAGAGGACTCTTTAAAGTAGAGACACTACATACTGATATACACCTGAACATCAGCAGGAGAGGACTCTTTAAAGTAGAGACACTACATACTGATATACACCTGCAAATCAGCAGGAGAGGACTCTTTAAGTAGAGACACTACATACTGATATACACCTGAACATCAGCAGGAGAGGACTCTTGAAAGTAGAGACACTACATACTGATATACACCTGAACATCAGCAGGAGAGGACTCTTTAAAGTAGAGACACTACATACTGATATACACCTGAACATCAGCAGGAGAGGACTCTTTAAAGTAGAGACACTACATACTGATATACACCTGAACATCAGCAGGAGAGGACTCTTGAAAGTAGAGACACTACATACTGATATACACCTGAACATCAGCAGGAGAGGACTCTTTAAAGTAGAGACACTACATACTGATATACACCTGAACATCAGCAGGAGAGGACTCTTTAAAGTAGAGACACTACATACTGATATACACCTGAACATCAGCAGGAGAGG
Organism: Gymnodraco acuticeps; assembly: GCF_902827175.1. Lineage (NCBI taxonomy): Eukaryota > Metazoa > Chordata > Actinopteri > Perciformes > Bathydraconidae > Gymnodraco > Gymnodraco acuticeps. The sequence continues at coordinate 33,132 of NW_022991220.1, forward strand.
ACTCTTTAAAGTAGATACACTACATACTGATATACACCTGAACATCAGCAGGAGAGGACTCTTTAAGTAGAGACACTACATACTGATATACACCTGAACATCAGCAGGAGAGGACTCTTTAAAGTAGAGACACTACATACTGATATACACCTGAACATCAGCAGGAGAGGACTCTTTAAAGTAGAGACACTACATACTGATATACACCTGAAACATCAGCAGGAGAGGACTCTTTAAAGTAGAGACACTACATACTGATATACACCTGAACATCAGCAGGAGAGGACTCTTTAAAGTAGAGACACTACATACTGATATACACCTGAACATCAGCAGGAGAGGACTCTTTAAAGTAGAGAGACTACATACTGATACACACCTGGACATCAACAGGAGAGGACTCTTTAAAGTAGAGAGACTACATACTGATATACACCTGAGCATCAGCAGGAGAGGACTCTTTAAAGTAGAGACACTACATACTGATATACACCTGAACATCAGCAGGAGAGGACTCTTTAAAGTAGAGACACTACATACTGATATACACCTGAACATCAGCAGGAGAGGACTCTTTAAAGTAGATACACTACATACTGATCTACACCTGCACATCAGCAGGAGAGGACTCTTTAAAGTAGAGACACTACATACTGATATACACCTGAACATCAGCAGGAGAGGACTCTTTAAAGTAGAGACACTACATACTGATATACACCTGAACATCAGCAGGAGAGGACTCTTTAAAGTAGAGACACTACATACTGATATACACCTGAACATCAGCAGGAGAGGACTCTTTACAGTAGAGACACTACATACTGATATACACCTGTACATCAGCAGGAGAGGGACTCTTTAAAGGAGAGACACTACATACTGATATACACCTGAACATCAGCAGGAGAGGACTCTTTAAAGTAGAGACACTACATACTGATATACACCTGAACATCAGCAGGAGAGGACTCTTTAAAGTAGAGACACTACATACTGATATACACCTGAACATCAGCAGGAGAGGACTCTTTAAAGTAGAGACACTACATACTGATATACACCTGTACATCAGCAGGAGAGGACTCTTTAAAGGAGAGACACTACATACTGATATACACCTGAACATCAGCAGGAGAGGACTCTTTAAAGTAGAGACACTACATACTGATATACACCTGAACATCAGCAGGAGAGGACTCTTTAAAGTAGAGACACTACATACTGATATACACCTGAACATCAGCAGGAGAGGACTCTTTAAAGTAGAGACACTACATACTGATATACACCTGAACATCAGCAGGAGAGGACTCTTTAAAGTAGAGACACTACATACTGATATACACCTGAGCAGAATAAGGCCGAATCTTACAAAACATCCAATGAACATATGCAAATTACAAGAGGAGTGTTCACTTAGGATATAAAAGGATATATAAATCTCTATAGCATCAAAAGAGACCCAAAACAAGTGATTACAAAGGGACAAAATGCTGCTTATTGCATACCTTAAACATTATGAAATTGCTTCTTCTTGGCTTCATGTGGGCACCATTAGTTATTTTGAGCACAGGAGGAGGGGGGTGGTACATATTTCCATTCCTCCATCGTGTATGATGTCAAAATGTTAACGAGAGAAATTTGACCCGTGGAACAAAGCGACAAAGTATTTTTCAGTGGCGTATCTTCGGAGCAGAGGAACGTTCTGGATCCTGACGAGGCGTTCCCAGGGAGAAGGTCTCATACCCGGGCAGCCCCGACTGAAATAGTATCATAAAGTCATCCATCAAACAAAAAAGTAGGCCAAAGGTCGAGGGGAACCACGGAGATAAAACCGGACCCAGCAGGATCATCCCAGAATACTCCGGCATTCACACATTTAGACCGGACAGAAAGTGGAAAGGGCTAAAGTTAATTTCTGTAACCTGCAGACACTTAACGAGATGATTACATGTTTAGACGACACTATTTTCTTTCTTAATCTTCAGAATACCTGAAAACAGAGGGGACATTTATATTGTTACAGCAGACAAGAGCCAAAGACAGCTTAATGTTAACTGAAGCATGCTTACAAAAGTATTAATGATCAAAAAAATATGTTAAAAAAAAAGTTATACAATTTACAAAATATACATCCGGTAACAGTTCTGAGGATTTAGCAGCCAGGATATTGCAGAGTTATTAACGGCATATATTTAGATGGTGCATTCAAGAACACTTGAATTTGTGGTAAATAGTAGCTGCATTTAAAAACCCTGTATCAGTGAGTGAGCTTTAAGACTGCCAATAAAACTGATTATTTATAGGGCTGTGGCTCAGTGGATAGTGTGCTGGACTTCCAATCAGGGGGTAGCAAGTTCGAGTCCCACTGCAGTCAGCATGTCGTTGTGTCCCTGAGACTCTTCACCCCAAATTGCTCCTGTGGGGATTGCCCACAGTACTGAATGTATGTAAGTCGCTTTGGATAAAAGCGTCTAACAAGTAATGTAATTTATTTAAAACAAATAAAGGACTATTCTTCTAGTAGAGTGACAGTGTAGAAAGGGGGAGACAGAAGAGATGAGACATGTGGAGGAACACTGTTATTAAACAAGACGGATTCGACCTGCATAGGACTGAACATCAGTAAATTGACCACCTTCACCAAGTGAGCTATGCAGCGGCCAATATAACTGATTCTAATTATACTTTGTTAAAAGTTAAAGGGGTAAAACGTCCTGGAGGATCTTCAGGATCAGATGCATGATGGGAGGCATCAGTAGCACCTCACACATCACATGGACTCCAGAAGACAAAACGAGATTACTGTTGAACACAGAACTCCATCTGCTTCCACTCAATCTCACACACACACACACACACACACACACACACACACACACACACACACACACACACACACACACACACACACACACACACACACACACACACACACACACACACACACACCACACACACACACACACACACACACACACACACACACACACACACACACACACCACACACACACCACACACACACACACACACACACACACACACACACACACCTCTGTCTGAAACACAAAGCGCTAGACACGCCTCCGTCTGAAACCGATCTGACGTTTGAACCCAAAACAAAATGAAAACTAAAC
>NW_022991221.1:0-25000 GCF_902827175.1 Gymnodraco acuticeps
CACACACACACACACACACACACACACACACACACACACACACACAGCGGCTCTCCTCTCATTCATGTTTGTGTCCCAAAGTGAAATTTTAAAAAAGGAAATTGAAAAAAGACACTAGCCCAGTGGTTCCCAAACTTTTCCTGTCGGCCCCCCAACACAAGTCAGGCTCAGTGGCGGCGCCAGATATTTATTTTGGGGGTACTGTGGGGTAGCTTGACGTTCCATAGAGGGTGCTCAAACATTTAGGGTTTCCCATTAATGTACCAGCGCTACAGAGGAATGTTCTACTGCAACACTCCCCACGCAAACACACAGTGTGACTGTTACAATGAAGGCTCGAGGCATATAGGTGTAAGCAGGGGTCAAGTGCTATTTTTATAGGTGGTGTGTGGACCTCACATAGGGGGGTCCGGGGGCAAGCTCCCCCGGGAAGATTTATTTTTAAATATTGAAGTTAAAAGCATCAATCTGGTGCACTTTGAGAGCAACATGAGAGATCTATGGATACCTCTCTCAACACCCATTTGAAACAGAACTGGAAACAGATTTACTTTTTCTTTATGGATATTTTACAAATCACTCCCTTTTAAACTTTATTATTTTTTTACTGTCATATAGTATTTCATACCTGTTTTTAATTTCTTCTCTTATTTTTGTATAACTATAATGATCATATAAACGTGTGCCTCGGAAATAATTGTTTACATTAATGGTGACCAAAACGTTTGAGACCCACTGAGATAACACTGAGAGTCCTTTAGCTCACTGAGCCTCTCAGTCTGACAGGAGAGGACTCTCCTCCACTTTGTTGTGGAAAAAACTCCTTATATCTGTTAGCGTAGCTCGCTAGCACCAGAAGCTAACAACTACGATCTCCGGTACCGGTGCGCTCTCTCTCGCGCACGCACACAAAATGGCTCGTTCCACACACACACACACACACACACACACACACACACACACACACACACACACACCACACACACAACACACACACACACACACACACACACACACACACACACACACACACACACACACACACACACACACACAGAGCCGAGCTTTAATGAAACAGAGACCCAGACGTAATAGCACATATTGTTTTCGAATCAATAATTTTTCAAAATATGATTATTATTTATTTTTTAATAACCATTTTTCCTCCTGGTCTCTCGCCCCCCCCCCCTGTCATGCCTCTGCGCACCCCACTTTGGGAACCACTGCACTAGACCAATGTCACCCAGTCTCAAACACATTCAGCTTTTCGTTCGATTCCTCCGGTGTGTTTATGTTATCTCCTTTTCTTCATCTTATCTGGTGTATCTCTTTCTCCTCTTACCTCCCGTCGATTCTGTGATATGCAGCTTCAACTCTTTGGTTCAAGATCCAAGTAAACACTTAACAAATTGAAGTGGTTGAAAAGCCAAAGCCTTAGTAGACATATTTAGTTACTAATGAAAGATATTTGAACTGAATTGAAATGGCCAAAAACGATGCAATGAGAGCGGAAAGAGAACGCTAACAATGGCATCTGATCACAATCGTTATAATGCGGCTTTAGTTCACAATGACGTACATTTATTATTAAGGGGATGTCAGTGTCCGAAAGAGAATTGCTTCTCAACTTATTCTTCCGATTATGGACTATTGTGATGTTGTCTACCAAAATGCACATAAATCAGATCTTGCTCCACTCAACATAGCCTACAACAGACTATGCAGATTTGTTCTTGGTTGTCCTTTTCGTACACATCAATGCACAATGTATAACCAACTGAAATGGCCTTCTTTAAATGTAAGAAGACACACGCATTGGCTTCAGCTGATATTTAAATGCATGTATCTTAACTATCCCCCTTATTTAAAGCAGTATTTTGTACCCTACTCACCAAATCATCAAGTTAGACATTCAGTCCAGATTTATTTCTCTGTCTCCTCTGCAAAGAAATCTATTGGCAGAAGAGCGTTCATGTTCAAAGCCCCAACTGACTGGAATACTTGACCTATTAGATCTCTGTCATCATTGGGTTTATTTAAACATGCATTGCTATCTCACTTTCAACTGGTCTGCACTTGCTATAACTGATATTGATGAAACTGATTTGCTCGACTGTCTCAAATTGTAATGATTGTGTGCATTGCTTGGATTTCACTGAACAGACTGTATGTGGTTTGTCTTGTGTGTCATGTTGTGCTTTTTGTCTTTTTGTTTATGTCTGTCTGTAAGTTGTTGCTATTGTCGGGACCCCCTTGAAAACGAGATCTCAAGGGTTTTATCCGAATGAATAAAATGTCTATATATTTGTAGCTTCACATCTCATTCATGTCTCTTAAAAGCCATGTTAAAACATCATCGTCAAACTTTATGATGTGTTTTCTCGCTGAGTTTTAGTGCAGGTAACTTTCCCCCGAACATTCATCATTGTCAGGTGATGAATGTTCGCCCTGGGAGTTTCTCTTCACTCACAAATGAAATGATTTTCCTCCCTGCTGTCGTTCATGTGGATTTCAGAAAACACTGAGAGAGAGAAATCACAGGAACACAGAGTGGATGGTAAAGCAACTTTGAACTCTGACAAACTTCTCCTACTTTGGACAGTTTGTAAAAGATCCCAGAACCAAATGAAGCACCTTGACTTTTTAATTTCATTACACAAAATGAATATTCGACCAGACGGTGGCAGTAAAGGAGAATGCATATTTAGGGGAACATTAACACCAATTTATGACAATCCATCCAATAGTTGTTGAGATATTTTCCCTGTATCAACCTGCTGGTGGCGCTGCACTAAAATAGGTTTTGAGGCTCGTCTAAATAATGACGCAGCGACTTCAAAGTCAACTAATGCCTCTTTCCATCTAACTTTTTTAACATATTTCTTCACAATTTAATGACCAACTGGCGCTCTTTTAATTGGTGCCACCTACTGCTTAACTCTTATAACTGCCCCGACATAAACGCAAAAAGAAACCTAGCATACTTTCAGCTTTTCTATTGCTGATACTGGCAACGTCCTGTGAACATGGGCGCTATTATTGGATGGAAACTAAAGTCAGTATTATCTTAGTCACAGGATGGAGAATGAGATTACACCTGAATGGATCCAAAAGCTAGATTTTAGATCAAATGTGTGGAATGAAAAAGCCTCTGTCGTTGCCTTTATAGATCAAAACGGCAACAAAAACACTGTGATACTCGCTGCTGATTGGCTCAGAGCGGTGTGACATCATCCATGCAGGTGAGTGCAGCTCAGTTTTTATTTAACGGGCTTTGTGTTGCTCTTCATCCCAGTCTCTCGCGGGGGATGAAGAGCATTTTGCAGACACGTTTTTCCACTTCCCGTCCCTTGTCTCCTCCTCTTCCTCCTCTTCCTCCTCTTCCTCTCCACATCCCAAAGTCCAAGTTCATGTGGGTCGTTATAACCCCGCTGAGAGATATTCACCTCGGCTGAGCCCTCATCTCTCTCTGTCTGTGAGTCCGGCCTCACTTCGGTCCTGATGAGTCCTGAGAGACGAGCTATTGCCTCTCGATTATCTCTGACTCCGTCTCACTCTTTTATTATCACCCTTTCCCCGTGACCCTCCGTTCCCCCTTCACCTGTGGTTGTACCTTTACTGATATTCTTATTGGTGTACTTCATTTTTATTGTGTTGGCCATTTTCACAAACATGGCTTTAATTTAAGAAGTATACTTTTATTTTTTTAATGTTTTTTTAATATATTTTTTTACATTTTTGTAACAAGTATTTTAAGTCTTTAATTTTCTATTTATTTCGTATTTATTACATTTTTCCTACTAGTTTTCATTCATTTTAATATCGTTGTTATGTCCTAATATTACATTTGTTTGACCATAAGCGTGTGACGTTAACAACCCCAGATGTTTACACAAAGTCAATCATGTCTCTCTTTTTTAAACGTCGCCCTCTCTCTCTGTCTTCATCACGTCTTCCTCTTTCATGCAGTCAGGGTTTCTCAGTGTAATGAGATTACACGGGATTATGAAAGCCGTCTGTCTGTAATCCACACCGTTCAATCCCATTTCACTGTTTAGACACACACACACACACACACACACACACACACACACACACACACACACACACACACACACACGCATAATTAATTCTCTCTGCTGCTACATGATCTCTTTTCTTATTCTTCCATAGTCTCTGTTAATCCCTCTCTTCTTCTTTTGTGATATAAATTATCACCACAAGTCATTTCGTTTTTTGTATTTCCTCCTCCCCTTCTTTCCTCTACTTATCCATGCTTCCTAAATTCCTATTTCCTCCCTTTTCGGTCAAGTCTCCTATTAACTATTCCTTTTTTGTTTAATCCTATCCAGCCTTTCCTTCTTTCCTCTCTTCATTCCTTCCTTCCTTCTATCCAACCTTTCCTAATGTATCCACCTGCTGATCAGTGTGTCCATCTCGCCACCAGAGCTCGCATGTGAGCCACTACGGCACACACACACACACACACACACACACACACACACACACACACACACACACACACACACACACACACACACACACACACACACACATCACACACACACACACACACACACACACACACACACACACGCACAACGCACACACACACACACACACACACGCACACACACACCACACACACACACACACACACACACACACACACACACACACACACACACACAACACACACACACACACACACACACACACACACACACACACACACACACGCACACGGAAGACAAATAAAAACTTCCCGTTTGCAACTCAAGCAACCCGTGAGAAAGTTTATGAAACAGCAGAAGGAAAGATCTGACTGATACCCACACACACACACGCACGCACGCACGCACGCACACTATCAATGGGGGTGTAATAAAGTCCTCCTCTCTTTCCCCGCCAATCACTCCTCCAGTCCCACACTTGCTCTTCTCTGATTGGCCCATCAACTGTCAATCATGCGTGTAGGGGGCGGGGCTTGAGACCCGGAGTCTGAACCAGTCTCTTTTACGCACAGACCGGACAGTCCGCTTTCCACGCGCGGATAACAGTGTGGAGAGGGAAAAGTGACAGGAAACAATCAGAAGAGTGTGTTCTGTCCTAACTTAAGAAGCAGAGAAAGTGTGTGTGAAAGGGAGAGAGAGAGAACAGGAGAGAGTTTGTGTCTCCACTTCTTCTTCTTCTTCTTCCACTTCCACCACCTCCATGTCGCTTCCCGGCTCTCCTCCTCTCCTCACGCCGGGCTCAGGCGTCCCCAACTTCGGCTTCTCTCTACCGCTCTGCCCCGGACCCTCTCCAGAGCTCCTCCAGTCCGGGTCACAACAACAACAACAACAACTCCCACTCCTCCCACTCCCTGTCCCCGCGGCTCACCAGCAGCATGCTCAGCGCCTTCCTGCCCGGACCAGGGGGCTCACTGGCCGGGTTGGGATCTCTTCACACCGCCGGTCTGAACCCCGGTTCTCCCGGTTTGTTGCAGCATCAGAACCAGAATTCCTCCACCCTGTGTAGCGAGTGCAAACTGGTGGAAGTGCATGGAGTGAAGGTGGCCAGTTTCGGGACGGACGGCCAGGAGCTCATCTGTCTCCCGCAGGTGTTTGATCTGTTCCTGAAGCACCTGGTGGGGGGTTTGCACACGGTGTACACCAAGCTGAAGAGACTGGACATCGCGCCGGTGGTTTGCACCGTGGAGCAGGTGCGTGTTCTGCGGGGACTCGGTGCCATCCAGCCCGGCGTGAACCGATGCAAGCTGATCTCCAAGAAGGACTTCGAGATCCTGTACCAGGACTGCACCAGCGCCAGGTCTGTGGACTCTTTCATCTGATTTATATTCATGCAAACGTCTGGGAAACTCTTTAAATCTCTTTTTTCTTTCATTCAAAAGTCTCTGAACACGATACATTTTCTTTAGATTGTCATGCACAAGTCCGGGAACTCTTTAAATCTCCATTTTCTTTCATGCACACGTATCTGAACATGATAGCCTACATCTTCTTTAATTTTCATGCACAAGTCCGGGAACTGTGCATGCCGTAAAGAGAGTCCGATCCGCTGCAGTGTGTCTGCAGCCAAACTTTACTCACTTTCCGGGAGATGTCTCCCCTATTCAAAGCTTTCTTTCGCATGTGTTTCTAAATATTCTTGCCACATATTCGTACTGCCTCTATAGTCTCAGGTTTAATGTTCCTTAAAAATCCTGTTCCCATAATATTTAGACTCAGTGTGCATCTGCAGACACCCAAAAACAACTCAAAAATGTCTTTATTAAGTCACACTTCCTTTACAATCACTCAAACACTTAAATGAATGCTGGGAAGTTACATAATATACATCCTAATTGGTCTTTTATTGACTTTTCTGTCATTTGTAAGTCCCATAACGATTCCCAGTTTGCCCTAAAAGTCCAAAAACATTCAAATAATTACTATACAATGACATATTCTTCAATTATGTCCCCTTATGCATTGTGTTAGCACTCTCTGCATGCATCCCTGTGATGTTCCTGTATCAGTGTTTTAGAGAATGGCAGTTTTCCTCAGCTATTTATACACATCCTTTGAATGATGGACTGGCTGACCTGTTAATGCTATTCCAGATCGACTTCCTGCTCTGCTATCACTACGCTTCCTTATTTTGCTTAGGTGTTGAAAATGATGCTTTTACTGTATCGACTTTGCAGCTTGATGGAAGTGTGTGTGTGTGTGTGTGTGTGTGTGTGTGTGTGTGTGTGTGTGTGTGTGTGTGTGTGTGTGTGTGTGTGTGTGTGTGTGTGTGTGTGTGTGTGTGTGTGCAGATGGATGTTTCAGTCGTCAAATTAGAAACACTGACAGCAAACAAACACTGTTGACTTTAGTTATGGACAATCTTCTTAGACTCATAATTCATTACTTGATATCTTACCCTCAGTGTGTGTGTGTGTGGTGGTGTGTGTGTGTGTGTGTGTGTGGGTGGGTGTGTGTATGTGTGTGTGTGTGTGTGTGTGTGTGTGTGTGTGTGTGTGTGTAGACCTGTCACCTGCTTCTTTCACCTTCCAAATTAAAAGTCTAAAGTGACGTCCTGGATTTCGCCACCATTTTGAAAGCCGCTCTACTGTAAAAGCACCTCTCTCTCACGCGCTTGTAAATGACAGAAATGTTGAATGATTGAGAGATCTGAAGCAGAAAACTCTCTTTTAAAGAGATACGCTCCACGTCTAGATAACAACTGTTTTCTGTGCTGCACAAAATCATTCTTGCTGCAATCCTCTGCATAAAGAAGGTTATTCGATGAGGCTGTGGTGAACCGTCTCCTGAAAAACCCTTTCAGTCTGGATCGGGATTGTGTTGAAATGCAAAGACCTTGTTGTTTATTCACCACAGAAAGATGGGTCCAAGTGAAGTTGTATGTTTGGCGTTTGAAGCAGATTATTCTTGGCAAATGGAAATTGGGGAAAAAGGTATACACAGGATTAGTAATAAGATAATAATGTTGTTGTAATGTAAATAACAGGTGCATGTGCAAGATGTCCTTTAGTGGAGGATCTTTTGGCATTAATCAGAAGTTAGTTTACTGTGATTTCACGTCAGATTAGAGTACATTCTTTGTGTCACTGCTGTTGTATATTTCAGTATTGTTCGGCTATAAAGGGAAAACATAACCTCCCAAATGATTGTATCGAATTCCAGGAGTTACAAGGATTTTCAAAGGCTTTTTCCAGACTCGAGAAGTCAAGAAAACACGAGATTTACTTAAGCAATCATACACGAGAGGCCGTTCTTGAACGTCATTATTGGTACGACAGTACTGCGGCAAGCGCCTCGGTCCGTACGCCTGTACTGGAGTCCTCCCAACAAATCAAAATTAACTTTAAAATCTGACATTTTGTAGCTACCGATTTCCAACGAGAGACAATGTATAACAGTGTAACGGCTGTGTGTCGCTAAACGTCGCTATGGAAACCACACGATGTAGGCTCATGGAAGTAGTTTCGGTAGGCTAGTGGCGTGTGTAGGCCACTGGATACTTTGTGATTAGGCACGTTCTATTTGATCGTTGTTTGATCGTGGAATCAAACACGCCTATTGACCAATCAGAGAGCTTGCTCAAACCTATGTGTTATAGAATAATATTTTAAACACATTAGAGTAGAGTTTATCCCCTTTTAGAAGTTGGACACATTTCCTTAAAACATGACACAAATGAACCCAAATTAAAAGCACCTTTTGTCGGTGAGGTAATGAAGACACTTCAAAACCCTCGGCTGCGTTTTGCACCAACATGGTCCCTTTCTTACACTTTCTGAAGATACAATTATCTCTCTGTCCATTGGGAATAATAACAACCACTAAACCACCTAGAGATACAGAGAAACACACTTGTTATTGATCCAAAACTAACTTGAGAACTAGGATGTTTTTCTCCAGTATCAAAGTAATCCAGTGATAGTGGTCAATGCATCAATGGGTAGCGCTAACGGCTAATTCAGCTAACTTTTAACAGGACTAATTATTCATATGCGGCCCACTGTCAGACCTTTCCTGAATGCACTTGCTCCGTTTCCATCCTGGGAGAAAACATCAGGAGCGTTCTGTGCTCCGACTTATTTCTGGAAACTCCTTCAAAGTCCTGGAATTTCACATGAGGGGATCGCAGTGCGGAACACACTGATGTCATCGTGTGTGTGTGTGTGTGTGTGGCCTAGCATTACCATCCTTGTGGGGACCTACATCTGTTTACACAGTCAAATGTGGGGACTCGCCTCCCTTATGGGGACATAATGGAGGTCCTCATGAGGGGAGTCATTCATTTTAGGGTGAAGTCTTGGTTAGGGTTAGGCATGTGTTGGTTATGGTTAAGGTTAGGATAAGTCTCCAGGAAATGCATGTAAGTCAATGTAATGTCCCCTGAAGTGATGTATACATGGTGTGTGTGTGTGTGTGTGTGTGTGTGTGTGTGTGTCAGCTTGGTTATTTGTATGTCGCCCGAAGAAGAGAGAGAGATAGATGGTGGTTGTTCCGTATCGGCTAATTATTAACAGTGTATTGTGTTGCTGTGGAGTCACTGGATTGTTGGAGAGTGACCTCTAACACACATACACACACACACACACACACACACACACACACACACACACACACACACACACACACACACACACACACACACACACACACACACACACACACACACACACACACACACACACACCGGTCTATAGTTTATTAAGCTCCAAATGTCTCTGTTTTCTTCCGCTATTTCTGTCTCTTTATCACCTCTCTCTCTCTCTGTCTCTTTTCGACTAACACTCGCCATCAAGAAGTGTATTCCTGTCTCTGGCTAATTGTCTCCTCCTCTTCCTCTTCATCTTCCTCTTCCTCACCTCTTGTCTCTTCATCTCAATCTCTGTTTCTGGGCGCCTCACACACACCCAGCGGTACATGTCAGAGGTAATAATGGATCATGTGAATGCGCATGGAACAACGCGGCTGGAGAGCTATTGTTGTTGAACGCACAGCGAACACACACTCCTCTCGCTCCAATCATATTGACATTCCTCTAATGCCTCACCCTCTCTCACACACACCCCCCCTCACACACTCTCTCCATGTTACTCTCTGGGAAAAGAAAGGGAAAAATTAAATGCTTTAAGAAAGAGAAAGAAAAGCCCCGCTGTGTTTCTGCATACTTTGTCTTCTCGGTAACCAAATGTCTGTGTTAAAATGCAACGACTATCTGACCTCGTGGCGCCGCTTTTGGACGATATATTTGGGGTTATTTCATATTTTAAGCACTTTTTAAGACGATAACGATGCAATAAACAATCAGATCGTTGGTAGCTTGAGTAAAATTAGCAAAAAAGTTGTTAATTGATGGAAAAAGTCTAAAAGTATTAACCGCAAAATGCACTAAACTATCATATTATTTCCAATTATCTTTTGCTAGTTACATCAATATGTAACACTCACGCTCCTATTGGCTAGCGCTTCAACACATTGTACTTGATAGGCTAAGAGGCGGGACTCCTCTAAGCGGTCGACCAATCACAACAGAGCTTGAAAACATGTCGCAGTAGAGGCATAACATGCGACCTGTCACCTGAATATAGTCAAAAGTAGTGAAAATGACATGAAGCGTACTTTACAATGTTAAGGAGATATCGTCTTAATCACATACTGCTAACTTTGTAACATTAAATATTCACAGCAATAACTCAAACTCTAACCCTTAAAAAGACGCGTGGAAAAAGTAAAAGTACATTTATAAAACAGTGTGTAGTGTGTGTGTGTGTGTGTGTGTGTGTGTGTGTGTGAGTGTGTGTGTGTGTGAGGTTGAATCGATAGTGAGTGACAGGAGGGAGGGTTGCTGATGTCGGGAGTGTTATTCTGGGCTCTCCTTATCATGGCAGGCTGTTAGGGCCCACACACACACATACAGACACACACACACACACACACACACACACACACACACACACACACACACACACACACACACACACACACACACACACACACACACACACACACTGAGACACTGAGACACACACACAGATGATGGAGGTCGTATTGTTTGTGAGACACGGGGAGCAGAGTCGTTTTGTTTTGGTGAGGGGTTGCGGCTTCACACACACACACACACACACACACACACACACACACACACACACACACACACGCACACGCACATGCACACACACACACACACACACACTCTGAATAACATCCATACACACTCAGCGTGAACTCCTTTCATCAGTTTGGAGTTATTCTTTTACATGGAGCATTAAGTTATTTTAATGGAGCACATTGGTTTGTAAAACGCACTCTCACACACACTCGGTCAGTTGTTTTGCCTTCTGGCTGAGGTATGTCTGTGTGTGTGTGTGTGTGTGTGTGTGTGTGTGTGTGTGTGTGTGTGTGTGTGTGTGTGTGTGTGTGTGTGTGTGTGTGTGTGATTGTCTAGCATGCACAAACAGAGCTATCAGTTGTCACACTGGCTCGGGTTACATCTGAGTGTGTGTTAGTCTGCGGTAGTGTTCATATTCGCCTGTGTGTGTGTGTGTGTGTGTGTGTTTGCTGATATTTGTGTGTGTTATTGGTGTTTGTTTGCTGGTTCCCGTGTGTGTGTGTGTGTGTGTGTGTGTGTGTGTGTCTGGTTTCAGCTCCGCTTTGTGCTCCTGGTTAATTGATAAAGGTTAAAGCGTTGGCCGGCGGGGAGCTGAGGTCACCTCGCTGCAGTCTGTGTGTGTGTGTGTGTGTGTGTGTGTGTGTGTGTGTGTGTGTGTGTGTGTGTGTGTGTGTGTGTGTGTGTGTTTAGGAGACTCACAGCTTCTACACACGTTATCAGTCAGTATTGATCGGCGATTAAACGCCAGTCTTTAAGCCATCAATAATTAAGTCGATACAAGTATAAATAATCTTTTATATTTAATTACGTTTATTTAAAAAATGGAGGAACAGGGGATCCAGACTCAGATTTGTTCCTGAATCAAACGCTTAAATCTCCTTGGATACCAGAACAGCTGTTTAAAACAAGTATGCATATATATACGTCAGTGCATCTAAACATCGACTTGTTCATTATACAAAAGTAGTGCTGTCTGATTGGCTGCAGGGTGTGCATTATTGTCTGATAACTGCACGCTGTAAGGCTTCTGCTTCCTGTTTGGATTTGATCTTATTGTATACTACAAGTCAAACTAAAGAAGCTTAGGGACGGGTGGCGCAGTGGTCTGTGCGTTTGATCGTCAGGGGCGTTGGGGAACTCCAGTTCGAAACCCGCTCCCGCCCCACTGCGTCAGGCCGTTGTGTCCTTGGGCAAGACACTTCACCCGAATTTGCTCCTGTGGGTATTGTCCACAGTAGATGACCATTACATGTATGATCTGTATGTGTAATGTGTATTTGTAAAGCGCTTTGAGAGTCATTGATAAAGCGCTATAATAAATATAAGGATTATTATTATAGGATTATTATTATTAAAAAGTAAAATCAACTAAAGATGATATCGAATACTTGTGTAATGCACTCCAGCCTGCGCAGTTATAGACGACAACAGCACTCCATAACAGGGCGTTATCACCAACATGCGTTAGATTGCCTATCCGGCAACCTGTGTGTGTGTGTGTGTGTGTGTGTGTGTGTGTGTGTGTGTGTGTGTGTGTGTGTGTGTGTCTCAGGGGCAGAGGAGGTGGTTTCATGCTTCACTTACCAACCTACCAAGCGGCGGGGCGAGAGACACAGAGTGAAAGATGCTCTCTCTCAGTTTTCCGGATGAAAACAGAGAGACTGGGAGAGAGAGGGAGGTGAAGATCAAAGTAAGAAATATGACCCTCTGTCACCACGGAGAAGAACTGATCCTCCCCCCCGCGTGTGTGTGTGTGTGTGTGTGTGTGTGTGTGAGTGCAGTCAGAACAAAACAGCAAGAGGGGAGAGGCAGGTCAACATGTGTGTGTGTGTGTGTGTGTGTGTGTGTGTGTGTGTGTGTGTGTGTGTGTGTGTGTGTGTGTGTGTGTGTGTGTGTGTGTGTGTGTGTGTGTGTGTGTGTGTGTGTGTGTGGGGGGGGAAATAGATAATGTTTCACAAAGGCTGTTTCAGTCTCCAAATGTGTTCAGTGTTCAAAAAGGAGACACTTGTAGTTTCAGGAAGTACTCAGATCCTCCACTGAAGTAAAAGTACTTACACAACACTTCAGAAATACTCAAGTGTAAGTCCTGCACTGAAAATGTGACTCAAAGGAGGCCCGTTATGCTTTTTACACGTTCCAGGTGTGTGTTTCTAAAGGTTTTAGTGCATGTAAATGGTCTGCAGAGGCTAAAGTCCCCAAAAATGGATAATACATTTCTCATATTTGTACTTGTACTGTAAGTGTACTTATACAGAGGAGGGGTGAGCGATGAGGTGAGAGAGGGAGGGTGTTGTCTGCAACAAGATTATATGATGCCTGTGAACACACACACACACACACACACACACACACACACACACACACACACACACACACACACACACACACACACACACACACACACACCATCTCTTAGGTGCACTTAGCAGATTGGTTTAGAAATCGCATTAGGAAACGTCACAACAGCTCTCCCTCTCGTTCACCAGGTAATCTCTCCATCCCTCCTCCTCTCTTTCCTTCCTCTCCTCCTCTTCCTCTCCTCCTCTTCCTCTCCTCCTCTTCCTCTCTTCCTCTTCCTCCCTCACTTTAATCTCCCTCCTCTTCACTTGCTCCTTTCATCTGTTAAACTCTGTCATTGACTTCTTCCTCTTTTCTCCATCTTCTTTCTCTTCATCTTTCTTCGCTCCACTTCTTCGTCCTCCTAGTTCCTTATCGTCCATCCTTTGATCCTCCCTTGTTTCCTCTACTCTCTTCCTCCTTTTCCACCTTTCTATCTCCTCTCTTTTTTAGTCCTCACAATTTTTCGTCCTCTTTTTTCGGTCCATCCTTGTTCCCTTTCCTTCCTTGTCCTCCCTTCCTTCTTTCCTACTTCCTCTTCTACTTTTTCAATCAGTCTCTTCCCCTTCAAGTTTCCTTCATCTCCCCTTGTCTCCTCTCCTCCTTTACCAGCCTAACTTTTACTTTTCACTTCCTTTCAGTCCTTCTGTTTCCCACTCCTCTCCTCCTCTTCCTCGTTTCGGTCCATCTGTCTCCTCTTCATCGTCTCCTCCTCCCTCTCCTCTCATCCTTCTTTTATTCAATCTTCTTGTCATTCACCCTCCCCCCTTCTCCCCTCTTCTTCTTCTTCCACCTGGTCTTATCTCTCTATTTATTGTGACAGTCTGTCAGACGTGTGTGTGTGTGTGTGTGTGTGTGTGTGTGTGTGTGTGTGTGTGTGTGTGTGTGTGTGTGTGTGTGTGTGTGACAGATTTACAGTTAAGAGCGAGCTGCAATATCAAAGAGAGAGGGAGAGGAAAAGGAGGAGGTCAGAGGGGAAGGAGGAGATGAAAGAAGAACAGAGAGCGAGGGTAAAGAGAGGGCAGTGTGTGTGTGTGTGTGCGTGTGTGTGTGCGTGTGTGTGTGTGTGCGTGTGTCAGACAACATGTTATTAATAAAAAACTGGAAAGAAAACATAATTATTGCTCATTTTTAAAACTCCGCGACACACAGATAAGTGTGTGTGTGTTGTTATGAAAATAATTATTGCTGAAATCAATTAAAAACATGACAAGAGCATGCATGCATATCGGTGTGTGTGTGTGTGTGTGTGTGTGTGTGTGTGTGTTGCCCACCAATCATGCTCAAACTCCAGCAGACAGCGTGTTATTAACAAAAACTTTAACTTAGTGTAATTTGTAATTATGAGTGGGAAAACATGTCATGTGTGTGTCTTATAAAAAACTCTTATTTTTTGCCTTCATTGCACTTATTTCTAGGTGTGTGTGTGTGTGTGTGTGTGTCTGTCACCACCCTGCCCGTCAAAAAAAAAAACCTTCCCAGCAGACAGCGTGTTATTAATGAAAACGTATAATAATCCATTTAAAAACATGTCATCATGATTAGAATAATAACAGTGGTTAAACTGACTGAGACGTCCGCACAGGGAGAAGTTCTCATCATCTACCAGCATGGGAGTGTGTGTGTGTGTGGGTGTGTGTGTGTGTGTGTGTGTGTGTGTGTGTGTGTATGTGTGTAAACATGTTTCAGTCGGGTGCCAACTTCCTCAACTCATCTATTGTTAACATACAAGAAAGACAAGACAATTGAGTTATAACAACAGCAATAAAGTAAATAAAAAAAAGACAACTTCTATTATTAGAGGGAGAAATCTCTTACCTAAAGTTAACAGTTTAATATTTTTCAATTCTAAAGATTTTCATATATTTTCTGTGTTTCTTTAACTTAATTTAATGTCAGGGTTCTCAGATCTTTCCTGGGTTATCACGGAGAGTTTCTTTGCTTCTGTTCCCCCTCTAATGGACGTGTTTCAGGCAGGTGTGTGTGGGAGAGAAACTCTGGGATGTTAGCCTTTGCAGACCATTCACATGCACACACACACACACACACACATATCGCACACTACAGGATTGAAAATGAGGACGATAAGATTTACAAACCATCACAATTGCATATTTGTATTTAAAGGATTTATGTGTTCGACCACAAACGCAGTCTGTTGTCGAGAAAGAGTTCCTCGTGTGAATATCGGTAAACATTGTTTTAACAGTTAATGAGTTTATCATTGATGGCGCATTTCTGTTAATGTGTATGCATGTGTGTACACTACAGTATGTGATAGTCTCCTGTGTGTGTGTGTGTGTGTGTGTGTGTGTGTGTGTGTGTGTGTGTGTGTGTGTGAGTGTGTGTGTGTGTGTGTGTGTGTGTGTGTGTGTGTGCGGGCAGACATGCTGTCGTTTTGATAGCTTGTCATTGAAGCGATCCGGTCCACTGTAATTTTCTACTCAAAGGAAACAATGCAACAATACATGCTTCGCTGTCAAAAAAACCTCCTCTGTGTGTGTGTGTGTGTGTGTGTGTGTGTGTGTGTGTATGTGTGTGTGTGTGTGTTCATGCTCTTGTAACAGTTGAGTCCGTGTTAGTTCGCACTACATATTTTTGTCTTTCTTTCTTTTCCCCTTCTCCCCTATCTATTTTTCCGTTCACCTCTCCTTCTTCTATTTTTTGTAGGTGTGCGTTCGACATATTGGTGCCACCAATAAATCACTGCAGTTAAAATAGAAAGGGACAGGTAGAAGGACAACGACAGATGCATGGACGAAGGGAGAGTTGTTTATCATCTCATCAAAGTATTTCTTTCTGGGAAAAAGGTGCCGACTGTTGGAGGAGTTTTAAGATTCCCAGCTGGAAGTCTTATTTTTCTTCCACTTCCAGATCAGTCATTCAAAAGACCCTTAATCTCTTAATTCCTCTTGAATGAACAGGTCATTCTTTCATTAACACAGAAGTGTTTTATGCACGAGTGCAATAGCAAACAGCATATGATATGTTAAAGAATGATTAGATATTGAAGGGCAAACAAAGTTTAACAGAACATGCAGAAAACTCTCAGGAATGTGGGTTGCAGTCTTAATGCATATGAAAACCACGTGAATAGCCTGCAGGATTATAATAAAGTCAAACCAATAAAACCACAAACTGTTAGATGAAAGCCGAGTGAAATTTAAAGCAGTCACACATAAAGATCGTTCATTAACTGGCATTTTAATTGTGACGTGGCCAGTTCCTACAATTAAAGTTTGTCTGCTTTGGTAAATACGTTTAGAAGCAGAAATGGGCTTTTTTTTTACAAGTTTACCCGGAATATTTCAGCTTTTTTATGACTTTCTTTTATATATTTTACAATAAATTCACATATTTTTAAGTTTGTCTAGCAGTTTTAGAGTTAATCCAGACTAGAGATGTACAAACATGGCACATAATGCTGTTTTCAGCCTCTCAAATAGGAAGATTTCCCCTTTTTCTCATAAAAAAGTTGATCTATTTAGGCTTTAGACCAGGGGTGTCAAACTCAAGGCCCGGGGGCCACATCCGGCCCGCGACTTCATTTTCTGTGGCCCCGCAAGAGCTTGCAAAGAGTATAATACCTTTAATATACGGTTACATGCCGCTTTGCAGAATCAGGTTGCCCATAAACTACATGTCCCACAATGCATCTCGTTTTGTGACATGCGCACTGAAGAGACTTGCTATTGTTTGCCCTAGACTTCTGCTTTCAGACGTAGTTGGTAGTTAATTACTAAGTTATTATCCTATCCGATAATAATACAATTCAGAGGCAATAATGTAATATAACACATTATTTTATATATTATATATTTATATATGTATATTTATACAGTTACAACCGGCCCTTTGAGTGCAACCATAATGCCCGCGATGAAATTGAGTTTGACACCCCTGCTTTAGACTGACACATGAAGACTGCTATGTCATCAAGCTAACAGAGGTTAATAAATACCATTGATGTATGAACAGTTTAGGTCCAAAATGATTCATATAATTTTTAAATCATATGTATTAATGTTTATCAATCTATTTAAGTAAGTCAAATATGATTTGCAGTTTCCCAGAGGATAGTGACAAGCTAGCAGGCTAAGCTAGCAGCTAGCACTAATCAATATGAAAGCACAAAGTCATTAGTTCATTGACTGAAATTGACCCGCAGTAAGTCAACCATTTATCTCGTTAAATAACTAATTTCAAATAATCAAATTACCAAACTAATTCCTCAGCAGAAGTGTAAACTCATTCTTGAGAAACCGTAGGAATCTAAGCTAGCATGCTACTAAAAAAACGGCTGCTAAACTAGCACAAATTAATCCGAATTCACTCAATTACATGAAGACTTCTGACCTGATTTGAATCTAAATCTCATTCAATTGTAAAACCTTAATCACATTTGCACACAAGTCATTGCATCAAAGAGTGAAAGTGAATGTGTTTCGAAGTCAAAATCTTGGACACGGTTAAACAGCAGCAGATTAGCGAAAGCTAGCTAATCTTAGCGCACATTAATCATTGATTCGGTGTCTGGCTGTAATTGATATGTAAATAGCATGTTTAACCTCCGTTTATATGTGTGTTTGTGCGTGCACACCAAGGCCAAGTGTGTGTGTGTGTGTGTGTGTGTGTGTGTGTGTGTGAGAAAGAGTGTGAGTGTGGGAGTGCAAGAGGCATGTTGAAGAAGAAGAAGAAGAAGAAGAAGAAGAAGAGGGGGGTCGCTTCCAAGTTACAAAAGAAGTTAATTAAAAATGAGAAAAAGCGAACGACGGGAGGGAAATGGACGGAAGCAGTCGGGGGTGGACGGAGGGGGAGAGAGAGGGAGGAAAAAAATAAAAAAAGGGAGGAGGAGGAGGAATGGAGGAAGGGAAGCAGTGTTTTATTGAAAACGGGTGGACAAACAGTGTGTAATTGGCTGGGGCCGCAGGGGCTAAAGGAGAGGTTCAAAGAGAGGGAGATAGAGAGCAAATTAACAGATACTAGGGGGGAGGAAGGGGGAGGAAGGGAAAGAGATGACATGGGAGAAAAAATAGAAAGTGTTGACTCAGAGAAAGACTTGATCGGGAGATACAACGGAGAGAGAGGTGTGGACGGAAGTGTGTCCAGACACCTGGACACTGCATGGGATTTCTTTTGGACGTATCTCAGAATTAAAGACAACATTATTTACTTTTACGGGATGATTTCTCACAAGATTTCTGAGTAGATTTGCTCTAATTGATCCTCAAGAGCATTTAGCTGCAGTTAACAAAGTGTGAGAGTGTGATAAGACACTGAAAGGCATCCAAGAGAGAGGTGCATGTGGACGGAAGTGTGCAGACATCTGGACACTACACAATTAAAGACACAAAAATGCAGCGACATTATATACTTTTATGGGATGATTTTTCACGTGGATTTGCTCCAATTGGTGTCGAGAGCATTTAGCTGCATTTGGAAAAGGGTGTGTGTTGTTTCAGGTAGAGATAAGCGAATGAAATGCATCCAAGAGAGAGGTGCATGTGGACAGATGTGTGATTTCTGGACGTTTCTCAAACTTAAAGACACTAAAATCCAACATTATATACTTTTATGGGATGATTTCTCACAATATTTCTGAATAGATTTGCTCCAATTTATCCGCAAGAATATTTACCTGCAGTTAAAAAGGTGTGTGTATTGTTTCAGGTATAGAAATGACAATAAAATGCATCCAGGATTGATGGTTTTTAGGCAAAACGGACACAAAAAACTCTTGAATTTAAGGAGAAATACTCATTAAGTGATTTCTGATCTGATGCCAAACCCAACAATTAATCTGTTATAATGCTATGGTTCATTTAATTTGGGTTAAGGAACAAAAGGTTTAAATAAAAACATTTTAGGGCGCTGAAATGGGAAGGGAAAACCCCCCAAAAGGTATAATAGTGCCTCCTTAAAATGTGTCTTTTTTATTTGACACAAGAGGCCTTTTAAACCTGTGTCCACACACTTTTTGTAGCTCAAGTGTGGTCACCGCTGCTCCAGGTAAATAAGGAGTTGCTTTATTAGTATTTGTGTGTGTGTGTGTGTGTGTGTGTGTGTGTGTGTGTGTGTGTGTGTGTGTGTGTGTGTGTGTGTGTGTGTGTGTGTGTGTGTGTGTGTGTGTGTGTGTGTGTGTGTGTGTGTGTGTGTGTGTGTGTGTGTGTGTGTGTGCTGACTAAGGCTTATCAGATTCTCAAGGGGCACGGAAAAAAATCGAGTAGAGAGCGAGAGAGGTTAGAAAAAAAGTGGATAGAGGTATTCTCTCTCTCTGTCTGATTGAATGGAAGCTGAAAGGTCGCGACCTCTTTCTAAACACTCCACGGTTCTCAGCATTAATCAAATAACACTCACACACACACACAGTCACACTCACACACACACTCCTGCGCTGACCTTCACACACATGCATGCATGCACAGCGAACAAAATCATATGGGCTTACGCAGGCAAATGCAAATGCCACACACACACACACAGGTGAATTTAGATGGGATTATCCACACACACCACACTGTATAAACACTTTAAAACGCCCCTGTGTGTGTGAGCGTGCGTGTGTGTGTACATGTTTCTGCCTCTTTACGTGTGTGTTTCTCCGTATATTTGCGTGTGTGGTCGTAACAGTGACATCTGCACCGTTGGCTAAACAGCTTGCGAATATGCTGATAAAAACAACGCCGGCAGCCAAATTTACAACACCTATAAAAAACACACACACACACACACACACACACACACACACACACACACACACACACACACACACACACACACACACACACACACACACACACACACACACACACACACACACACACACACACACACACACACACACACACACACACACACACACACAGAGGAGCACAAACACACACACACACGTACACTCCGAGGGCGTATTATGGTGAGATTTACGGTGTGTCTGTGTGTGTGTGTTTGGGTTTATTGCAGTTTATAGGACAGAGAGAGCGTCTATGTAAGCAACAACTACACTGTGTGTGTGTCTGGGAGAGATGTGTGTGTGTCCTGTTAGAAAAGGCTCTGAATCTCAATGTCATTTTTACTCAATTTGGTGCCAATTACATGACTGTACTTTTGTAATACTACCTTTGATGTATTACCTCTTAGTCTGTGCAGTGTTTTTTGCATTTAAGCAGGTAAATACTTTGCATTTGAGTCCTTTTCACACCTTTCTCACATTCCTAGATAAATGGTATATTTTGCAGGATTTACAGCTCATGTGTTTTCTATGCCATGTGATCAGTAACTTGTGTCCTAGTCAATGACAGGTAGTCTGTAGAGCTTTTGACCACTAACGGCACCATGGAGCAATCTTTTATCGCCTAGTTCATGTTTTGTTGTGCGTTTCGCCAAAAGAAAGCTAACCAAAGCAGGTTGAATTTGTTTCAAGGTTTATTCGGTTATACTTTTGTCATGTCGAGGCTTGACTGTGGATTTACTTGTAGTTAAAATGATAAAACCCGACAGCAAAGTATCTGAAACCATGCCATTGAGCAAGGCAGTGCACTTTCCCTTAACTATGGCCTTATATATCTTCCATAAAGTTCTGATAAACACTTGATTAGATGACGGGGAAACGTATTTTATTTATTTATTTTGAGATGTTTAAATTCTAGTATCGTTTATTTCTACTCTTTAATTTATTTTGTTTTGAAAACCAGTAGAATATATATTAAAATTCAGAATATTTGTTGAAAACGTTCAGTATTGAGTCCTCAGATGCCAATTAACGTCAATTTCAATGCATGCCGTTTTGATAACGTGCATATAATCTCTCTGCTTTAGCACTTTCTCTGCTTACAGGTCACACATTTGACACCAAGCACTTACAAGGAGATAGGAAACTCTTCTCAAACATCAACGCCCCCAATGTGCCCTTTAGCAAGGCATTGGCCCTCCTTGCATCTCAGTCGGCAGAGTATCAGCTCAACAGCACTCTGTGTCCGTGAGTGTGTGGGAGTGTGAGAATGTGCGACAGGAAGTCATTACAAAATGTGCGTAAACATGCCCATGAAACATTTTCCTGGATAAATACAGCGCCATTCTTAAAAAGAGTCAGTGCACTCAGAAATAAAGCCTGTGTGTGTTTACGCAGACTATATCAGGAGCTCTTTGCAGCGTGTAACCAGTACCGAGTACATTTAGCCTGGGAGCGCACTGTGGTCAGAAGGAAACTGACTAAACCCTGCAACGTTTTATTATAAACAATCACCTGTTAGTGCGGCGAGAAAACTCTGCTTTCTACTCAAAAATACAACTTGGTTTGAATTCAGTGGCAGCTTTTTTACTGGTGCAATTAAAACTGCATCGATCACACACCTTTAGAAGATTATGCAGCATTACAAGGACAGCACAAAACATGAATGTTAAATGAACAAAATCACTGGAGAAAAGTATAATTTTGAGATATCTCCACAACAGCAACATAGTTTGGTTCTTTCCATATAAGCATGCATGTATATTCGTGCACTTTAATACAATTGTATCCCACTTATAACAGAGATGGCATATATTTGACAGGAAGAATTGAACAACAGGTGAATCAATTTGTCCCAATAAAATGCAGAAACATAGGAGAAAAATGCGACCTCTTGGTGTCTTACTTTTGAACTTAATTAAGTGGATTAAGACATACTATAATTACGCCATTTACACCCATTTTTGTCTGATGTCTTTGACTATGTGACCTTGTTTAGTCCAGCCTTCAAAACAATCAAAATAGCATAGTCTAGCAGATCAAATGTTAGTCATATCAAACTTTAGAACACCATAGTTTTGTCACCAATGGAGCTGCAATGACAGTTAGATCAAAATAAACGTTTTTAATAGGCAGTAAATGCTGTGTTCAGCCTCTCAAATAACCAATTTCTCTGTTTTACATCAAAATAAACTGAATATATTGGAGTTTTGGAGCAATGAAACAAGACTTTTTAATACATATGTTTTATTCTAATAAACTTGATTGACATTTTGCACTTTCTTTTTTACATTTTATGAAACAAACCATCAATTAATTCATCTAATGTATAATAAATTAGCAGCCCTAGTTCCCCAAAATGGTAATTTAGTCTCAAAATGTTGGCTGGAACAACACTTATAATCCAATATTGGAGTGTAAGTAAACACTCAGATGGAAAAAAAAGTCCTGCAAGTTGAAATCAAGGCCACGAAAACGCCACTTTCTGGTCTCTCTTCAGTGTGAAACAGGAATGTGTGTGAATCCCTCTCAACCCGTCTCATGTTCCTCCTGGTTTTCACTCCCCCATCCCTCCATCCTCTCCCCTTCAAATTAGACAATGAAAACAATGAATTTGGTGTCTGTTTCTCTCTCTGTCTCCCCCTCCCCCACTCCTCTCTCAATTTCAACAACCCCCACTTCTGTCTTTTTCAGTTTATTTCTTTTTAAACTTTTTTTTGTTTACCGCAGATATCGCCATGTCACTTTCTATTTCTTTATCTCCCTGTCTCTTTTTCCACCCTCTTTCCCTCTCTGCCTCTCTCTTTCTGTCTTTCTATGTGATTTCATGCTCCAGCTGCTCTATTATCAGTGTGTCTGAGGTTGTGTTAACATCAACAATACTGCCACACACACACACACACACACACACACACACATACACACACACACACACACACACACACACACACACACACACACACACACACACACACACACACACACACACACACACACACACACACACACACACACACACACACACACACACACACACACACACACACACTGATGAACAGACAGATAGATAGACAGGGTGGATACTCTGCGTTTAATTGTTCCATCTTTTTTTTTGTTCTTGTCAACTTTATTTCGCTGCAGCCCATCATTTGTTTCAAGTTTACACAGAAAGTTGAAGCTCAGCAAGATAAAATAAATGAAGTTAAAGAAGTTAAATGTGACATAAGTTAGACTTTTGATTGGAAAAAGGCATTTATCTGGATTTTAAAAGTATCTTCTGGTTACAAGTTGGTGAAAATCCGTAATTGTGTTTGTTGTTTCGTGAAGTTTGATCATGTTTAAAGTTAAGTTTAGGTAGAAATGTGAGCTTAACATGACATAGCACTTCTAAATGAAAGCAGAAACATACTTTTTATCAGTGTCAAGATGAATTTAAACATACATGAGGTTTAACCAAAAAATATATACATTAAGAAGGGTCTTAAACAAGAGCCCTGATGAACACCTTTTTTCGCATATATTTAGCAAAATAGTTACTTTCTCCTTTATAAGCTATAATTGATTTAAAAAAACCTTGTACCTATACATAAATACAGACATGTGATGTGTTCTTTAACTTATTTCTTAATTTATTTGGTGTATAAACCTCAGTTAAGGAGTATCTTAATTAGGATCCATGAGGAACTCAGGTTTTAAAAGCCTGTTTTATCCTTAAGTCAACTTTAATTTGCTTTAATATGTTCAGGATAAAGTTAAGATAATCTTGTTTAACTATTGTTAACACATTATAACTGTTAGTTAACAAAAAGCAACACAAATATGGCTTTTCTTAGACAATTATTACACACATGTTGGCATTTACTTTAACAGAATATGCGTCACAACTGCAGTTTTAAATGAAAAACAAATTCACTTTTGTGTAAAAGCTTTAATATTCCAATTTCACATTGTATTTCTTTTAGCCTAACCTCACCATTAGATTATATTACTTTATTGTCCTTACATAATGCAAACAGAGTGTATTGAGTGCTTCACATCGTCAAAGTTTAAAACATGCAATCACTCTATTTTCAGTCAAAGATTTAATATTTCTGTTTCTTCCTTAAAAATCCCTCCGTTAACAAACTGAAAGACATGTGTATTTGTAACTATTCTAAAACTAGTGATGTTATTCTTTACTGTTTACACTAGTTTCTAAAAAAACTCTGGCTGCAGGGAGTGTTTTCTTTAGCCTGGGTCACAGGGTGGGACTCAATGTGCTGCGTTCAGTCTGAAAACATGACGAGATAATCCTGATCAAGCCTTTTATACTTGCAGTTTGTATCATACATATTTGGTATATGTTACTTTTTGACTTCATTGTCTTTGACTTTATTTGAGCTTGTTGCTAAATCTCCCTCAAACACAAACAAGGCGAACTCCCTGAAAGAGAAACATCTCCAATAAGTAACCCCCCCCCTCCCCTTATTATAATCCAATGTTTTCACATGCATCCACCGAAGGAAGCTTTAATAAATCAAGAAAACACAGATCAGTTATTTTCCAATAATGCTCGGGGTGTGGCGTTACTCCAATTTCTTTTTGTAGTCCCAGACTTTCTCTCCTGCAACGATGTTATCTTGACACCGGTGACCTTTGACCCTTCAGTGGAGAAAAGTGGATTTACGAGGGAATTTCTTTCTTTAATTGTGATTTAATTTGACATTAAGCACAAAAAAAGGACTTGCCATATAAGCATTACACTTTTTTGTAATGTATTTTCTCTCCAAGAAAATCTGATTTATTGTTGTTTTAATCATTTTTCTCAGTTGTTAACATACAGACATTTGTGTTTGCAGTTATATAGAACAATTTACCCTATTTTTAGAAATTATTTAAAGTCAGTCTTTTCTTTGACACTCCTAAAAATAAAAATAAATTCATATTTCTTTACTCACAAATACTTTAAGTCCTTTTCCTAATCTTTTACTCTGAAAATTAGCAAACCATTTAATAATTGTTAGACAACATACATATACAATCTAAGTAAATATTAACCAAATGCTAAATGGACTGCACTTATATATGAAATAACTTGTGACGCTGCAGGCTTTTAGGATTCTGGACATCTTCTTCGTAAAAGTATCTTAAAACTGCTTAAATATTACGTTTAATAATCGCTTTGAACCCTGTCTCTCCTTCTTCTTCTCCTCCTCCTGCTTTCCACAATAGATGGACAGAGGGAATGTCCTCCTCCTCCCTCGTTCATTAATCATCCCTCCCACCGCTCCCCTTTCTTTCTCTTTCTTCACAGATGTTTCTCGCTCGTCAAAACATCTCCGT